>NW_026515578.1:1914695-2074221 GCF_027406575.1 Nycticebus coucang
TTGTCTCAGTTCTCCATGTGTCTGGAGCACTGTGTGAGCACTCGGGCTATCATCCCATGATGAGCAGTAATAAACAGCCTCATCCTCAGGCTAGAGGCCCGAGATGGTCAGGGAGTCAGTGTTGCCAGTATTGGAGCCAGAGAACTGATCAGGGATTCCTAAGGGCCGTGAAATTCCAAGCATGACAGTTTGGGGGGCACCAGGAGAAATCTGCTGGTACCAGCCCACATTATACTTTCCAACATTGTTGCTGTTTCCAGTACAGGACAGGGTGATCGTCTCTCCCATAGACGCTGACACCCAGGCTTCCTGTGTCAGTCTGGACTGTGCCCAGGATCCTGGAACAGAAGAGGTGGAGACACACAGAGGTAGTCTGGGGTCATTTTCCACCACATGCTCTCAAAATGAAAGGGAGAAATCAACCAGGTGTACCCCACCGAGGCACTTCTGCTTCCCAGGGCCTGTCACCTGGGCAGAGAGTGAGGAGGGTGAGCAGGAGAGGGGCACAGGCCATGGTGGAGATTCCTGTCAGCTCTGATTCCTGGGGATCCACAGCTGCCTCAGAGCTGCCCCTGTCTCTTGTACCTACTTCCCCACTGTGGGGACTGAGAGGCCTTTAATTCAAATCAGTCCCCTCCCCTCACATGGCCTCCCAGTCCCTGGGCACGGAGATTTCTCTACATGAGGCTGGCAGGGCCTGGCATGAGCCTCCCTGGGACTAAGATTAAGCGGCCAGTCTGTCCCCTGTGACAGTGAGCCCCAGGCCCCCAGCAGAGAGCAGGTGGCTGGTTTCCAGCCGGGCAGCCCCACAGTGCCCCTTGCTGCCCCTGGGGTGGATTCGCTCAGGTCTGGGATGCCCAACAGGGGACCCTGGGAAGAACACTGGGCTCCCCACCCCTTCTCTGCTGCTGTCCTCGACAGAAGGACCCCTTCACTCCCCGGTGGCTCCTCCACAGGACAGCTGTTCACTTTGGCTAAGTGCTGACTTCAGTGACAGGGACTCCTTGGCAGTTTAATCTGTGGCCATTTCTTCCACTGTGGATTTGTTGTGGGGTCAGCTCACTAGAACCACAAAGGACAGCGACAGCCCAGCCAAGACCTGTTAGTTGGAAAGGCCTAGGATGCTGGCTTTGCTTTCCCTCTGCCCATGCTGCACGACAGGGTGGTTGCTTTTTATGTTCAGTTGTGAGACTTTCTATTATACATGAGATAGTAGAGCCTTCTCAGATATGTGATCAGCATGTGTTTCTTCTGTTAGTGTTTGACTTTCTCTCTCTTTGATTGTGTCCATTGACAAACACATTTAAAATTTTTCATCAAGTCAAATTTATGTATTTATTCATTCATTTATTTTTTTTCAAATCATAGCTATGTATAGTAATGCAATTATGGTGTACAATGTGCTGGTTTTATATGTAATTTGAAATACTTTCATCAAACTCGTTAACATAACCTTCACCACATTTTCTTAGTTATTATGTTAAAATATTTATATTCTACACTTAGTAGATATAACATGTACCCTTATAAAATGCACCATAGGTGTGGTCCCACCAATTGCCCTCCCTCTAGCCATCCTCCTCCCTCCCCTGCCCATCCTCTTTCCCCTTCATCTGTAGTTGGGTTATAGCTTTCATATGGAAGTGTGGATGCTTATAGATTGGTTTCATAGTAGGGCTGAGTATATTGGATACTTTTTCTTCCATTCTTGAGATACTTTGCTAAGAAGAATATGTTCCAGCTCCATCCATGTAAACATGAAAGAGGTAAAGTCCCCCCCCTTTTTTTTTTTTAAGAGACAGTCTCACTCCATCACCCTCGGTAGAGTGCTATGGCATCACAGCTCACAGCAACCTCCAGCTCTTGGGCTTAGGTGATTCTCTTGCCTCAGCCTCCTGAGTAGCTGGGACTACAGGCACCCTCCACAACAATAGACCAGGCTACTTCTAGTTGCAATGTGGCCAGGGCCAGGTTTGAACCCACCATCCTCGGTATACAGGGCCAGCGCCCTACTCACTGATCCACAGGTGCTGTTTGTCTCCATCTTTTTTAAGGCTATATTTTATGGCATACATATACCACAATTTATGAATCCATTCATGGGTTGATGTGCACTTGGGCTTCTTCCACGACTTAGCAATTATGAATTGGGCTGCAATAAGCATTCTGGTGAAAAGATCTTTGTTAAAAAGTGATTTTTGGTCTTCTGGATATGTACCTAGTAGAGGAATTGAAGGATTGGCAGGTCTATTTTTAGATCCCTAAGTGGTCTCCAAACATTTTTTTAAAAGGAATATATTAGTTTGCATTCCCACCAGCAGTGCAGAAGTGTTCCCTTTTGTCCAAATCCACACCAACATCTATGGTTTTGGGATGTGGAATAATCTTACTAAAGTTAGATGATATCTAAAAGTGATTTGATTTGCATTTCTCTGATGATTAAGGATGATGAGCATTTTTTTCATGTGTTTGTAGGCCATGCACCTGTCTTCTGTAGAGAAGTTTCTCTTCAAGTCCCTTGCCCACCCTGAGATGGGATCACTTGTTCTTTCTTGCTAATATGTTTGCGTTTCTGTGGATTATTATTATTTTTTTTTTTTGCAGTTTTTGGCCAGGGCTGGTTTGAACCTGCCACCTCTGGCATATGGGGCTGGCGTCCTACCCCTTTGAGCCCCAGGCACCGCTCCCTCTGTGGATTATTTTTATTAAACCTTTGTCAGAGACGTAACCTGAAAATATCTTCTCCCATTCTGAGGGCTGTCTGCTTGCTTTATGCACTGTGTTCTTGGCTGTGCAGAAGCTTTTTAATTTGATCATTTCTCAGTAATGTATTTTTGGTGTTGCTTCAATTGCCTGGGGGTCATTCTCAGAAAATATTCTCCCAGGCCAATTTCTTTAAGTGTTTTCCCTGCACTTTCTTCTAGTAATTTTATACTTTTCTATCAAAACACACACAGACACACAAAAGCACACACAGAGACACACATAAAAACACACACAAGGACACAAAGACACACACAGACACAGAGACACACATAAAAACCCACATAAGGACACACACATATACACACAGAAGCACAGATGCAAACAAAGACACCCACAGACATACACGGAGACACAGACACAGAGAACACAAAGACACACACATACACACACAGACGCACAGAGATACAAACACACAGACCCACACACAGACATACACAGAGACACACTCAGACACACACATGACACAGAGAGACACACAGAGACACATACACGGATACACACAAACACACACAGGGACACAGACACACACAGAGACACACACACAGACAAAGACACACACAAAGACCCACACAAGGACACACACATATACACATAGACACACACAGACACACACTCAGACACACACAGAGACAGACACACAGAGAACACAAGACATGCACACATACACACAGACACACAGAGAGACAAACACACAGACACACACACAGACAAACACAGACATGCACAGACACACACAGACACACACACAGAGGCACAGACACAGAGGTAAACAAACACTAAGACAGACACTCATAGAGAAACACACTCAGACACACACAGAGAGACACACAGAGACATGGACACAGATACATACATAGACAGAGGTACAGAGACACACACACTGAGATACACAGACACACACAGAGACAGACACACATGGATACACACACAGACCCAGACACACACACAGACACAAACACAGAGACACACACAGAGCCACACACACATATACAGAGAGACACACAGAGCCACACACAGAGACACACAGACACACAAAGAAACACAGAGAGAAACAAATGGACAACCACACGTACACACACACAGACACACTCACAGACATACACAGAGACACACAGACACACACACAAAGGCATACACAGAGACACATATACAGAGACACACAGACATATACACAGACACACTCACAGAGACACCCACACAGACACAAACAGAGATACACACAGAGACACACACACAGACACACAAAGGCACAGACAAACATACAATTAGACACACAGAAACACACACACAGACACAAAGAGAGACACAGACACACACAAAGACACACAAGAAACACACAGACTCAAACACACAGAAACACAAACACAGACACACAGAGACACAGACAGGCACACACAGAGACACACAGACACACGCACACACACAGACAAACACACAGAGACACGCACAGACTCACACATAGGCACACATACGTAGACACACAGACATATAGACACACTCACAGACACACACACAGCAATACACACAGAGACACACACAGACACACATAGAAAGACAGACACAGGCAGACATACAGAGAAACACAAACATACAGACACTCAGAGACACACAGTCACAAACAGAGACACACACTCAGTGACGCACAGAGATACATACACAGACATACGCAGAGACACATACATAGACACACACACAGACACACCCAGAGACACACACATAGACACACATACAGACACACACAGACACTCTGAGACAAACACAGACACACACACGCAAACACATAGAGACACAGACAAGACCCACACTCAGACATGCACACAGAGACACACAGACACACACAGGGATGCAGACACAGACACATACAAAGACACATGTAGAGAAATACACGCAGACACACACAGAGACACACACATAGACACAAACAGAGACCCACACACAGAGACACACACCCAGAGGAACATATTACAGAGACTCACACACACACACACAGACACATACAGAGAGACACACAGAGGAAGATGCAGAGACACACACAGACACACAATCACACACACATAGACACACACAGAGACACACACACAGATACATAAACTGACAGACACACACACTCAGAGACAAACATACACAGGCACACAGAGACACACACACAGAGTCACACAGACACACACACAGATACATAAACAGACACACACCCAGACACACACGGACACTCAGAGACAAACACACACAGACACACAGAGACACACACACAGAGATACACACACAGAGACACACACAGCCACACACAACTAGGGGCTGCTCTCAGAAACTTCATTTTGGGACACTGAGGCAGTTGTCAGTCGGCTCTCCAATAAAGGACTCCCCTGAAAATTTGGCTCGTGTGGCTGTGTGATCTCTGGGGGAACTTCTGGGCGTAACGCTAGGATTAAGGGTGTCATGCACAACACCTGGCCTTTCTTTACTATTTATGTATAGTTCTGAGTCTCTATTGAGAACTCTGTGTCCTCCATCTATGTGTCTATTGTTGTACTAATATCATGCTTTTTTGGTTACTATAGTCTTGCAGTATAATTTGAAGATTGGAAATGTAATGCCTCCAGATGTGGATTGCATTGGCTAGTCAGGCTCTTTTGTGATTCCGTGTGAAAATTAGGATTTTTTTTCTCTAATTCTTTCCAAAATGCTGTTGGCATTTTAATGGGAATTGTATTGAATCTGTAAGTCATATTTGGGCAATATGACATTTTAGCAATGTTGATTCTTCCAGTGTTTTGTCATTCACGTAATCTACAATTTCTTTCATTAGTGTTTTCTAGTTCTTACTTTAGAGATTTTTACTTCCTTGGTTAAATGTATTGCTAGGCATTTTATGTTATTTTGTAGCTATTGTGAATGGTATTGAATTTTTGATGTGATGATCACCTTAGCATTTATTAGTGTATAAAAATGCTACTGATTTGTGTACATTAATTTTGTAACCTGAGATAATTAAATTTATTTATTAATTCTAGGAGTCTTTTGGAGGAGGCTTTATGGTTTTCTAGATTTAAGATCATCTCATTGGCAGCAGGGATAGTGTAACTTTTTTTTGTTTTCTGACATGAGTGTCCTTTATTTTTTTCTATTATCTGATTTCTCTGGCTGGGACTTCCAGCACTATGTTGAGTAGAAGTGGTGAGAGTGAGCATCGTCCGGTCTCAATTCTTACTGGGAATGCTTTTAACTTTATCTCATTCAGAATAGTGTTTGAATTAAAGGCCATTCACAATCAGAAAGGATTTGGAAGGGGTTTGTCTTGTGAACTAAAATAAAATCTTACGTCCCCCTCCACCAGCAACTAACTGAATGGACCCCCCCCCCTTGGCCAAGGGGATCCCTTAAATTGAGTTGCTAGCCAGCAGAGAGGAAATCTGACATGTCTCATCATGCTCCCTCCTCTTATTAGAGATGGCCTCTGTGACTCACAACAGCCAAAGGCTGTGGAAGACTTACCTGCACGTCCTCAATATACACAACAAACCAGTTGAGTCTGTCCAGTGCTTTGTCTCTGATTAACAAACCCTTTACCTTAAGCATGTCTTTTTGCTGACTCCTGGTCTTTTAGCCAAAGTCTAACTCTTCCAGACAATTATCAGGTAAAGAATCTTTAAACCCACGTATAAATCTGTGAGCCCCAACCCACCAGATGTCCCAGCTTTTTGTGCCAAACCAATGTATGTTTTCTGCTTATTGATTTATAACTTCACCTGTAATTCCTATCTCCTAAAACCAAACTGCAAACCCATAACTGGGAGTCCACTTGCTCAAGGCTTCCTGGGTGTGGCTCTGGGTCATAGTCTTCAAATTTGGCTTAGCATAAACCTCTTTAAATTATTTTTACAAGTATGGCTTCTTTTCCATTGACATCATATGTAGTTTTTATTATGTTGATGTATGTATTTATTCTGTCTATGCCTATTTTGCTGAGGGTTTTTTATGATTAACACTTGCTGGTGTAGGGTGAGGGGAAATGTGCCCTTTCCCCCCAAAAAGTGGCTGAAAGACCAACTCACAATTAAGGCAGGATAGTAAGAGAAATGTTTATTTCCAAATATCATGCACATGGGGAGAATTACAGGAGTCATCTCCCAATGTTTTAATGATGGCCAGATACCTTTTAAGATGCCTTTTAGAAGGGAGGGGGAGAATGTGGAGTACAGGAGCAGCAGGTGAATGCTAAGAAGGATGAATAGATGGGGGGAAATGAATTGACTTGTAAATTAACCTGAGAGACAGTTATTATGTTTTAAACAATTTGCAGTAGGTCTGATAGCCTTCAGGGTGAACAAAGAAAGTTAGTTTTGCCCCTTTGATATTTTGATCACATTGGTCAGGTTTTATGTAGATAGAGAAGAAGCCCCTTCCAAATGCTTTCTGATTGTGAATGGCCTTTAATTCAAAATATTCTTTATACAAGTAGTCAATTTTGGAGTGAAATTTCCTTAGCTCCTTCACTGGATTTTAGTGAATGTTCTTACTGTATCTATCGAAATAATCATATGATACTTGTTTTAAATTCTGCTTATGTAGTGAATCACATTTCTTGATTTGCATATGTTAATCCATCTTTGTATCCCTGGGAGGAAATTCACTTGTCATGGTAAACTATACTTTTCATGTGATCTTGGGTTTGTTTTGCTAGTGTTTTCTTGATTGTTTTTGGATAGATGTTAATCAGGCCTGTAGTTATCTTTTTGTTGTTGTTGTATTCATTCCTGGCTTTGGTATTAGGTTGGTATTGACTTCATTAAATGAATTAGAGAGGATTTCCTGTTTCTAATCTTATGTAACAGTCTCAGTAGGACAGGTACCAGTTCTTCTTTGTATGTCTGGTAAGAATCACTATGATCTGGTTTTTGGCTTTTTGAGGAGGAAGCATATGTTTTATTGCTAATTTATTCTCACTACTTGTTGGTATGTTTAGAATTTCTATTTTTCTCCAACTCAGCTTGGGAGGTTGTGTGATTGCAGGAATTTATTCATTTTCTCTAGAATTTTTATTTTTTATTTATTTTTTTTACATTAATCACTTGTGCAGTCTCAACTGCCATTATCCTGTTTAATCAGTTATAAGATGTATAATTTTTCACATATAAATATTCCCAAAATTGGGATACTACTGACCCAACAGTACTTGTGATGTAATTAGACACTGTATCTTAAGAAGAAAGGATCAACATCTTAGCAACACATCACGCCAACAAAAGCTTTAGTCCAGTAGCAGGGAGAGGGTACTGTGAGGTCAGCCTACCAGCACTTCAGATATACAGATCTTATCCTGACGACAAGAGCTGCAGCTTACATGGTAAGCCTGGAATGCTACAGTTAATAGGTGGTTTGGCTAGTAGCAAATTATAACGTAGCATCTGTCCAGTGTTTCACAGTACCAAAATTCACCAAATCTGCATCCTCTATTTCTTTGAAACATTGTTAAATATTAGTATCTGTTTTCAAGTGTGAGTCCAGCAGCTACGGTGATGTCATCATTACTACTGAATATCCCACTTTCATTTGCCTTCATTGATGTCACTGTCGCTGTCACTGCTGCTGTCACTATCACTGTCACTGGTCCATGCAGTTAGGTTTTCTAGGGCTTCCTTTTGTTCCTGGCTGATGGCAAAGTCAGTCATTACTCTCTGGAAAAGGCTCTCGCAAATAGGTAAGCTGAAAGCACTCGCCAGTTTTACCACTTCTATGGCCTGGGCAGGGCTATTGGACACTTTTGCACTGTCCATGAACTCATTCAGCAACTCATTTCTAGGGATCTTATTATGCTTCCTGAAAAGCCCCAACATTTTCCATGCTTCATGGGTTCTCCCAGCCCTTAAAAAGAGGACAGCTATACAGTTGAGAGGGATGGCTGGCCAATCTGGAGCAGTCTGTCTGCCATCTTGGCTTTCATAAGCAGATTTGATGTCAGCGGCACAGTCAGCAAACTCCTCCAGAAGCTCTGGTGGATGCTTATCCCTTGCCATAAGAATCAGAATCTCTTCCTTCAGGTCATTGTGGAAAGTATGACCACATTCTTTACTATCTTTCCAAATCCGAGGAATCACTTCTAGCCGATTGGCCACATCCAATGCTTGGAGAAGATCTACCAATGTTTGGGAGTGGGGAAAGAAAACTGAAGGTATCAGGTGATGTCACTTCAAGGTGACATCAATTTGTTCCATTAGACAAATTAAAGTGAAGAACTTGGAATAATAGAAATGACGGCGATAATCAGGTCCCATAAATTTCCGGTTATCTCCAGTGTTTAAAAGGCCATGTACTTGGTAAGCAAGTTCCAGATCTCTGAGAGATGAGCAAACTCTCATGGCTGACTGAAAAAACATACCATCAACCAGATCCTTTGGAGAAAATTTCTTTCCCATTAATTCATTCATTATATCATAGATGATCAGGGATGATCCTTTTGAAATGTTTTCATGTTGATAAAATAGCTCAATAATATGGTGATATGTTGCAAGCGAGGGTTCTATTCCAATGGCTTTCATTTCTCGTAAGGTCTGTATTGCTGGCAATCTTGCAAGTACATGAAATCTTCGGAGACATTTCAAAATGGTATTAAAAGTCTGTAGATTTGGTTTCACCTTCTGTGCAACCATTTGTTTCAGTAGCTCCAGTGTTTTATTCCATTTTTCCTCAAAACCCGCATTCAGCCCCAACATTGTTGCTTCAATCAATGCACTGAATGTGTATACATCAGCATGGAGTCTGTTGTTTAATAATTCAGTGTACAAGTTTAATGCCGGCTCATAAGCTCGATGTTTCACCATCCCTCGGATCACTGTGCAGTAGGAATGTGAATTTTTCTCTGGCATCAATGTAAAGATTCTCAGCATTGTTTTTTGCGCTCCATGTAGCTCCAATCTGATGACCAGCCTTCTTCCTAAATTTCTTGTTACTTTCCTCTTCCAATTCCTCTGACGGTTCAGTTTGCTGAAAAGGATAATCAGTGGAGGGCTCGTGGTCACCATAGTAACACAGTAAATCCAAGAGATTATTTGTTGTTTCAAGAGACACAGTGGTTCCTGCTTGCAAAAGCTGATCAAACAGGTCCACAGAGGATTTGACTTTTTTGAGCTTGATTCGTTCCTTTAGGGCAGCTTCACTTACTTCTTCGATCTGAGGTTCAAAGCACTCAGGCATTAAACACGGTATATGTGGTTCAGCTATGTCCTTTTGAAAATATTTGGGATGTGAATTAATAATAAACTTTGCTGCATTCTCCCCAGACTTCTTTGCCAGTAAAAATGAACGAGATTCCACAGAAGATGCTGGAATAAGGTAGGGATCATCTTGAAATGCATAAGGTGCAGCCGTGGTGTCCCTGTTTACTGCGGAAGCAAGTGCCTAAAGAACGGCCACTTTATCCCAAGATTTCTTTCTTGGAATAACCACTTCTTCAATCCTTGTTACATCAGTTCCTTCAACTTTTGGGAGGGTTGTACTTCCAGAATAAAATCTGAAACTTTATATTCGTTCACAAAGTCCTGCACGTTGACCCTTTAATGACAGGTAAAGCCTGCTGTGGATCCTGAAGCAAACTGAACCAGTCACCGCCATCTTTCGTTTCCTCTAGAATTTTTAGATTGTGTTCACAGAGGTGTTCATAGTAGTCTCAGAAGATCTTTTGCATTTCTATGATATCATGATATAATGTCTCCTTTTACATTTCTGATTGACCTTATTTCAATCATTTTCTTCTTTTCTCAGTTAATCTACCCAGTGGTCTATCAATTCTTTTCTTTTCTTTTTATTTTTTTTTTTTGTGTGGTATATCAGTTTTATTTGTCTTTTCAAAGAATCAAATTTTTGTTTTCTTGATCCTTTATATTGTTCTTTTTTGTTTCAATTTTATTTAGTTCTCCTCTGATTTTTTGTTATTTCTTGTCTTCTACCAGCTTGGGGTTTAGTTTGTTTTTATTTTTCTAGAACCCCAATGTGTGACATTAGGTTATTAATTTGTGATATTTCTGTCTTTTATTTATTTATTTTGGGGGGAGACAGAGTCGCAGGCTCTCACACTGGGTAGAGTGCTGTGACATCACAGCTCACAGCAACCTCAAACACTTGGGTTTAAGTGATTATCTTGCCTCAGCCTCCAAAGTAGTTGGGACTACAGGCAACCACCACAATGGCCACTGTTTTTTTGTTGCAGTTGTCATTGTTGTTTGGCAGGCCTGGCTGGATTCAAACCTGCCAGCTTTGGTGTATGTGGCTGGCACTCTAGCCGTTGAGCTACAGACATCAAGCCTATGATATTTCTGTGTTTTAATCGGAAGTATTTAGTGCTATAAACTTCTCTCTTAGCTCTGCTTTTAACTTACCCCAGAGATTTTGTTAGTTCGTCTTTTAATTTAAAAAAATGTTTTTTAAATTTTGCACCTTCATTTCATTGTTGATCTCAAAGTTAACTTAGTATTATGCCTTTTAATTTGCATGTATTTGTATGGTTTTGAAAATTTCTTTTAGAATTGATTTCTAGTTTTATTCCACTGTAGTCTGAGACAATTCATAGCATTATTTTGATTTTTATCAATTTTTTGATACTTGTTTAGTGGCCTAACATATGATCTATCTTGGATAATGATGTCCCATGTTCTTATGAGAAGAATATAAATCTATACTTTGGGAGTAAAATATTCTGTAAATGTCTGTTAAGTACACTTGTTCTAGAGTCCTGTCTTATTCAGTGTTTCTTTGCTGTCCAGTTTTGTCATTGGAGTGTTGAAGTGCCCCACTATTAATATGTTGTTTGTTTCTTTTCTTAGATCAAGTGGTATTTCTTTTATGAATCTGGGACTCTGGTGTTAGGTGCATGTATATTTAGGATTGTTAGATCTAATTGTTGAATTGATCCCTATATCATTATATAATGGCTATCTTTGTCTTTTTTTTTTTTTTACAGTTATTCAGTTATTGAATTCAAATCTGTTTTATCTGATCTAAGAGTAGCTACTCCTGCTCACTTTTTTTTTTTTTTGAGACAAAGTCTCACTCTATCACCCTGGGTAGGTGCCATGGCATTATAGCATTAGCAACCTCAAACTTTTGCACTTGAGAAATCCTCCTGACTCAGCCCCCTGAGTAGCTGGGATTACCGGCACCCACCACAATTCCTGGCCATTTGTTTTATTTCTTTATAGACAGGGTCTCACTTTTGCTCAGGCTGGTTTCAAAGCCCTGAGCTCAAGCAGTCCACCCGCTTTGGCCTCCCAGAATGTTAAGATTACAGGTGTGAGCTATCACACCGGGCCTCCTGCTCACTTTTGATTTCCATAGCATGGGATATTTTTTTCTCATGCTTTAACCTTGAGTTTATGAGAATCTTTATGAGTTAAATGGTTTTCTTGGAGACATTGGATATTAGGGTTGTGTTTTTTATCTATTCTACTAATCTGTATTGTAGGGGTCATAGCAAAACCTGTCCTTTTCCCTTGATCTGGTTCCCTGAAAGATCAACTCACAATTATGGTAGATTAATAATGAGAGAGGATAGCCAAGAAGGGTGAGGTCTACAAGAACAGGTCTTCTCAAGGAGACCACAAAGATACACATGCAGGGTCCTCTCCGTGGTGACTCAGCTCTTGGAAATTGTAAACTTAACTTCCAGAAACTTGGAAATTTCTAAGTTCTGTGAAATCCTGTAGTTCTGTAGGGGTGGGAATAGCATCCCCCGCTTGATTCAAACTAGCCAATGAGAAGGGTACCCATGGGGTGGAACTTTTTGACTGTCAATAAAAAGAGAAAGACCAAGGCAGTCGGGGAGCACAGCCATTTGAAATTCTTCTATGCCGTAAGCTCCCAGCTGGTGAATAAAGCCCTTCCTCTTATAAATGTGGTGTTTGGGTGCTCCTTCTCTCTGTTGGGCCTTGTCTTCCTGCAACATTTTTGGTTCCCTGACCGGGAAGTAAGATCCCCCGGAGAGAACACGCACCTGGTAGTTGCTGCCAATCCTTTGGACACCCACGTGGGGGCCCCTGATCAGCCTGGGTGACGTGAACCACTGAGCACTCCAGGGAGGCAGTTTGGCCTCCCGGTGTAGACGCCTTAACTAAGCTGAGAAAGGACCCCATTGGCAGGTCTTCAAGGAGTCAAACACCAGGAGGAACTGACATGCGGGAACGGGTACTTACACAGGGAGAAGTGTAAGGCAAGGTATGATCGATCTGGAGGTCCCATTACAGTTTTAGTGGAAAAGGAGCCTGATCAACTCCTTGGGCATTAGATTGTTGACAGGTCTGTTGAGAGGTATGTGAGAGTGTGTGGATGTGGTGTGACTGAAAGAACTTCAAGGGTGGAGTTGGACCTCCCTTCACAGGTCCTAGGGGAGTGTTGGTTTGCCTCCTATGGCTAAGTAGCAGCTTGAGTGGGAAATCGAAGCTGTCCAGGTTAAGAATTGGGTTGGAGGGGGGGAGGAGACAAGATGGCTGACTGAAGCCAGCTTTCCACAGAGGCTCCCGTCCAGTAGGAGAGTTTAAGGACAAAAATTCAGCAAGTAACCTGGTGGATTTGAGCTGCACTAAGAGAGAAGGTTGAAGAACGCACATCAACCCCACTGAGGCGAGCTGCGACCACAAGGATACAAACAAAAGGTACAAAATCCATCACCAAGCAGCTGGGAGTCCCCTCCCCCATGAGAACGGCTCAGAGAGCCCCACAAACAATGGGGAAGAGTTTAAAGGTCCTCCCACTATACACCACGGGAGAGACCCTCTAAAAACTTGACCTACCTCCCCTACTAGGGTGTCACGGCGTCCTCCTGCCAGGCATAAAACTGTATAAACTGTAAATAGTATCTACCTGGAATTCTGAACTCCCAGCACTCCCCTTCACTCACAGTGAGGTCTGGAGACCAGTCCTGGTCAGCAGAGAGGGTACTGCACCAGAGTGGCAGTTCCCTGAGGCACAGTGTGACAGCTGTCTTCTGGTGACAATACGGCCAGGCATAAAACTGTGTAAAGCTGTGTGTGTTCTCTGCCTGCAACCCCAGGCTCCCAGCGTTCTGCGTGCTCCCCTCTGCTCTCCCTCCAAGGTCTAGAGGCCTGTCCCCCAGGGGTTCAGACCCTTAGGCGATTGCTCAAGGGGTGTAGACAGTGCTGGGCTGTAGCTGGTCAGTGCAGACTCTGGGGTACAGGAGCAGAGAGAGGATGGTTGGCCGGAAGGGAGCTACACGGGAGCAGCAGTTGCCTGAGCCATAAAGCAGCAGCCCTCTTTTGCTAGCAATATGGTTCACTACCAAATATTCTGAAGCCACACCCCCTGTCTCCCTGGGCAACCAGAGACTGTGAGTATAGGATTTGCCTTAGGCAACTCCAACTTGCAAACGGGGGAAACTCCCAGGGTGGGGCTGACCCAGAGGTCTGCTATACTAAACCTAAGATGCACCTGGACCTCAGGGGATCATCAGCCTATAGACAATACAAGAGCAAAGACAAGCTAATTTGGAACTCAATTCAGCTTCTCTTCTGCAGGGGAACCGCAGAGTTGTTCTATTCTGTTCTGTCAGTAACATTAATCAGGGGCGAGTCTGGACCTGAGTGAAAAGCCCCCAACCTTCATCAAGCGCCCGAGGTTGTCAGGCCTCACCTCCTTCTGCTAGAGAGAAGCAGAACACAGTGGCCTGGCAGACTTCCTTGTGATTCAGGCAGGTACAAACTCCTGGAGTACCGATTCACTACAGGCAATTGGGTCAGCCAACTGCAGGGCTATCAGTGACTGGGTGTGACAGCGGTGCAAGGTGGGGAAGGAGGCATCAACCTTCCCAGACTGATCTATTGGCTGGGTGGCTCCTCCTGAGTCCACGCAGCACTGGAGCAAGCCACACCAGAGTAGTCACCAGACCCCTGTGATCCAGTTCCCACAGACCTCTTAAACTCTCACCTGAGACAGGTGCAGACTGAGAGAACTGATTTGGACTTTTTGAACTGAACCAATCACCTGAGGACAAATCAGGTGGCGCCCTGGGTGCACCGTGGTAGGAAGGTTTGACTTTCCTTTTCCAATTGTTTGCTGGTGGGGGGGTGGGGTGACTTAATTGCTGATATTTCTCCACAGCTGAGACTTCAATCTAGAGTATCTGTTTCACTAGGGTGGAACAGAAACCAACTGAAAACAAGACAGAACCAGTTAGCCCCACCACACCAGACAGGGTCTCAGTTTCTCAGGCCACAACACTGTACAGGCCCTCAACAAAGCCCCAGGGGGAAAAAATCAAAGGGAGTAGTAAAACAACCATGGGGCGGAATCAGCAGAAAAACTCTAGTAACATGAATAACCAGAATAGATCAACCCCCCCCCAAGGAAAGATATGGCAGATGTAATTGAAGATCCTATTCATAAACAACTGGCTGAGATATCAGAAATCGAATTCAGAATTTGGATTGCAGACAAGATTAACAAAGTGGAATTGGGAATTCGAGGAGAAAATCAAAAGTTGTCTCAAGAATTTAAGACAAAACCACCAAAGACTTAGACACACTGAAGCAAGAATTTGCAGCCCTCAAAGATATGAAAAATACAGTAGAATCCCTCAGCAACAGAATGGAGCAAGCAGAAAAAAAAATTTCTGACATTAAAGATAAAGCCTTTATACGCTCCCAAACTCTCAAAGAGGAAGAGAAATGGAGAGCAAAAATGGATCATTCTCTCCGAGAGCTCTAGGATAATTCAAAGAAAGTGAATATCCGAAATTGGAGTTCCAGAAACAGATGAAGTGGCCTCGCTGGGCAAAGAGGCCCTTCTGCATGAAATTATGAAAGAGAATTTTCCAGACATACCAAGAGATTCTGAAATTCAGATGGGAGAGAGCTTCAGAACCCCAGCATGACTCAACTCCAATAAGACATCCCCCAAGCGTATCATAATTAACTTCACTAAAGTTAATATGAAGGAGAAAATCCTCAAAGCTGCCAGGAGAAAGAAAACCATTACCTTGAAAGGGAAGAATATTAGAATGACTGCAGATCTCTCTGCTGAAACTTTTTAAGCCAGAAGAAGGTGGTCACTGACTTTTAATCTCCTAAAGCAAAATAACTTTCAATCCCGAATCTTGTATCCAGCTAAACTGAGTTTCATTTATGACAGAGAAATTAAATACTTGAATGACAGTCATATGTTGAAGAAATTTGCCATAACAAAACCAGCTCTTCACGATATTCTCAGACCTATCTTCCATAATGCCTAACCCAATCCTATAGCACAAAAGTAAACTCACTCAGAAACTTCGGATCAAACTCCAATTTCCACACTGGCAAAAGGATTAAAAGTGCCCACTGGACTTTTGAAAAACTCGATACCCAAAACTTCACCAGACTTATCAATATTCTCCATTAATGTGAACGGCTTAAACTGTCCTCTAAAGAGGCATAGGTTAGCTGACTGGATACAAAAACTCAGGCCAGATATTTGTTGCATACAAGAGTCACACCTTAACCTAAAAGACAAATACAGACTCAGGGTGAAAGGATGATCATCCATATTTAAGGCAAATGGTAATCAGAAAAAAGCAGGTGTTGCAATTTTATTTGCAGATACAATAGGCTTTAAATCAACAAAAGTAAGGAAGGACAAGAATGGTCACTTCATATTTGTTAAGGGTAATACTCAATATGATGAGATATCAATTATTAATATCTATGCACCCAACCAGAATGCATCTCAATTTGTAAGAGAAAATCTAACAGACATGAGCAACTTTATTTCCTCCAGCTCCAAAATAGTCAGAGATTTCAACACTTCTTTGGCAGTGTTGGATTGATCCTCCAAAAGAAGCTGAGCAAAGAAATCTTAGATTTAAACCTAACCATCCAACATTTGGATTTAGCAGACATCTACAAAACATTTCATCCCAACAAAACTGAATACGCATACTTCTCATCAGCCCATGGAACTTACTCCAAAATCAATCACATCTTAGGTCACAAGTCTAACCTCAGTAATTTAAAGGAATAGAAATTATTCCATGCTTCTTCTCGGACCACCATGGAATAAAACTTGAGCTGAGTAACAACAGGAATCTGCATACTGATACAAAAACATTGAAGTTAAATAGCCTTATGTTGAATGATAGCTGGATCAGAGATGAGATTAAGAAAGAAATCGCCGGGCAGCGCCTGTGGCTCAGTCGCTAGGACGCCGGCCCCATATAACGAGGGTGGCAGGTTCAAACCCGGCCCTGGCCAAACTGCAACCAAAAAATAGCTGGGCGTTGTGGCCGGCGCCTGTAGTCCCACCTACTCGGGAGGCTGAGGAAAGGGAATTGCTTAAGCCCAGAAGTTGGAGGTTGCTGTGAGCTGTGTGAAGCCACGGCACTCTATGGAGGGCCATAAAGTGAGACTCTGTCTCTACAAAAAAAAAAAAAAAAAAAAAAAAAATGAAAGTAATCGCCAATTTTTTGGAATGAAACAACGATGAAGACACGAACTATCAGAACCTCCGGGACACCGCAAAAGCAGTTCTAAGATGGAAATTTATAGCACTGCAAGCCTTCCTCAAGAGAACAGAAAGAGAGGCAACTTAATGGGACATCTCAAGTAACTGGAAAAGGAAGAACATTGCAACCCAAACCCAGTAGAAGAAAAGAAATAACCAAAATTAGAGCAGAATTAAATGAAATTGAAAACAAAAGGATGATACAACAGATAAATAATTCAAAAAGCTGGTTTTTCGAAAAGGTCAATAAAATAGATAAACCTTTGGCCAACCTAATCAGGAAAAAAAAGAGTAAAATCTCTAATTTCATCAATCAGAAACAGCAAAGATGAAACAGACTCCTTAGAAATCAAAAAAAATCCCTAATGAATATTGCAAGAAACTGTATTCTCAGAAACATGAAAATCTGAAGGAGATTGACCGATACTTGTAAGCACGTCACATTCCAAGACTTAGCCAGAATCAAGTGGAAATGTTGAACAGGCCCATATCAAGTTCGGAAATAGTATCAACCACACAAAACCTCCCTAAAAAGACAAGCCCGGGGCCAGATGGTTTCATGTCAGAATTCTACCAAACTTTTAAAGAGGAATTAGTACCTATATTACTCAACCTCTTCCAAAACGTAGAAAAAGAAGGAAGACTACCTAACACGTTCTATGAAGCAAACATCACCCTGATCCCCAAACCAGGAAAAGACCCAACAAGAAAAGAAAATTACAGACTGATATCACTAATGAATATGGATGCAAAAATATTCAGCAAGATCCTAACAAACAGAATCCAACAACACATCAAACAAATTATACATCATGACCAAGTTGGTTTTATCCCAGGGTCTCAAGCCTGGTTCAATATACGTAAATCTATAAATGTAATCCAGCACATAAATAAATTAAAAAACAAAGACCATATGATTCTCTCAATGGATGCAGAAAAAGCTTTTGATAATATCCAGCATCCCTTCATGACCAGAACACTTAAGAAAGTCTGTATAGAAGGGACATTTCTTAAACTGAGAGACCATCTACAGCAAACCCACAGCCAATATCATATTGAATGCAGGTAAATTGGAATCATTTCCACTCAGATCAGGAATCAGACAAGGCTGCCCATTGTGTCCATTGCTTTTAAACATTGTAATGGAAGTTTTAGCCACCACAATTAGGGAAGAAAAGGCGATCAAGGGTATCCATATAGGGTCAGAAGAGATCAAACTTTCGCTCTTCACAGATGATATGATAGTATATCTGGAAAACACTAGGGACTCTGCTACAAAACTCTTAGAAGTGATCAAGGAATATAGCAGCGTCTCAGGCTTCAAAATCAACATTCATAAATCGGTAGCCTTTATACATACCAACAATAGTCAAGTTGAAAAAACAGTTAAGGACTCTATCCCATTCACAGTAGTCCCAAAGAAGATGAAATATTTGGGAATTTATCTAACAAAGGATGTGAAAGATCTCTATAAAGAGAACTATGAAACTCTAAGAAAAGAAATAGCCGAAAATATTAACAAATGGAAAAATATACCATGCTCACGGCTGGGAAGAATCAACATAGTTAAAATGTCCATACTTCCCAAAGCAACATAAAATTTCAATGCAATCCCTATTAAAGCTCTACTGTCATACTTTAAAGATCTGGAAAAAACAATACTTCGTTTTATATGGAATCAGAAAAAACCTCGAATAGCCAAGACATTACTCAGAAATAAAAACAAAGCAGGAGGAATTACGCTACCAGACCTCAGACTACACTACAAATCAACAGTGATCAAAACAGCATGGTATTGGCACAAAAACAAAGAAGTAGATGTCTGGAAAAGAACAGAGAACCAAGAGATGAACCCAGCTACTTACCGTTATTTAATCTTTGACAAGCCAATTAAAAATATTCAGTGGGGAAAAGGTTTCCTATTTAACAAATGGTGCTGGGTGAACTGGCTGGCAACCTGTAGAAGACTGAAACTGGACCCACACCTTTCACCATTAACTAAGATAGACTCTCACTGGATCAAAGATTTAAACTTAAGACATGAAACTATAAAGATACTAGAGGAGAGTGCAGGGAAAACCCTTGAAGATATAGGTCTGGGCGAGTATTTTATGAGGAGGACCCCCCGGGCAATTGAAGCAGCTTCAAAAATACACTACTGGGACTTGATCAAACAAAAAAGCTTCTGCACAGCCAAGAACACAGTAAGTAAGGCAAGCAAACAGCCCTCAGAATGGGAGAAGATATTTGCAGGTTATGTCTCCGACAAAGATTTAACAACCAGAATCCACAGAGAACTCAAACACATTATCAAGAATAGAACAAGGGATCCCATCGCAGGCTGGGCAAGGGATTTGAAGAGAAACTTCTCTGAAGAAGACAGGCGCGCAGCCTTCAGACATATGAAAAAATGCTCATCATATTTAATCATCAGAGAAATGCAAATCAAAACTACTTTGAGATACCATCTAACTCCAGTGAGACTAGCCTATATCACAAAATCCCAAGACCAGAGATGTTGGCGCCGATGTGGAGAAAAGGGAATATTTTTGCACTGCTGGTAGGAATGCAAATTAATACATTCCTTTTGGAAAGAGATATGGAGAACACTTAGCGATCTAAAAATAGATCTGCCATTCGATCCTGTAATCCCTCTACTGGGCATATACCCAGAAGACCAAAAATCACATCATAACAAAGATATTTGTACCAGAATGTTTATTGCAGCCCAATTCATATTTGCTAAGTCATGGAAGAAGCCCAAGTAACCCATCGATCCACGAGTGGATTAATAAATTGTGGTATATGTACACCATGGAATATTATGGAGCCTTAAAGAAAGATGGAGACTTTACCTCTTTCATGTTTACATGGATGGAGCTAGAACATATTCTTCTTAGTAAAGTATCTCAAGAATGGAAGAAAAAGTACTCAATGTACTCAGCCCTACTATGAAACTAATTTAGGGTTTTCACATGAAAGCTATAACCCAGTTACAACCTAAGAATAGGGGGAAGGAGGATAGGGAGAGGAGGGAGGAGGGAGGGGAGAGGGGGGTAGAGGGAAGGGTATTGGTGGGATTACACCAGTGGTGCATCTTACAAGGGTATATGTGAAACTTGGTAAATGGTCTGTGAAGCTAGTGAATGATGCCCCATGATTATATTGATGTACACAGCTATGATTTAATAAAAGAAAAAAGAACTGGGTTGGAATTGTGCGCATGTGAGTGCTTTGAGAACGACCGAGATGGGTAACAATAGGTGGGGTTCACCCCCCCTCCATTCATGGGGTGAAACAAATGTGTGAGTGTGCCTTTCTTTCCTGCTCCAACTTTGCCTCCTGGCTATTATGAGAGAAACTGGAAGTTCCAGGTTTTCTGCTTTCTGTCTTTGGTGGTGACTTGAACAATCTTCCTGACTTGGTCATGTGGGACTTGGGGGGGGTGGTATGAAAAGACATTAGAAAGAATGTTGTTGTAGTTTTGTTACCGGAATTTCTTCAGTGAGTGTTTGGTCTCAGTAATTTGAGAATTGTGCCAGCGGGCCACAGATCAGTGATAAAATGGCATTTTGTTGGACTGAGGGGCACGCAGTGAGAGTGGAGAGTGCCAGAGCTATTGGCAGAGGGGTTGTGCCTTGAAAAGTGTTGTGGTTTAGGCAGTCCAGTGAGCTCTGGATGGCCCTTGGAAATATGGGGAAGAGAGTGTAAATTTCATGCTGAATGAGGCTGTATCCATATAAGCAACAGGTTTCCAAGGTGAACAGCCTCTGGAAGTGGGGAGGAGGCCCAGATTGGAAGTTCCCTGCATAAGTCCTTTTTCTAGGGGTAAATAATTATCTCTGAGAGATATTTTGTCCAGGACTTGGTAGATGGAAAAATAACTTTACAAACTGAAAGGGTGTTCTAGCAAATGAATCAATGCAGCGCCTCACCCTGGACAAGGTTATTAGGTCTTTGTTGCAGTTTTTGTCTGGAGAGGGGATTAAGGTGTGTGCTCCTTAGGGTGGAGCCTTCCAAAAGATTTCGGCTGCTTTGTTTATGACATTGCTGGGGCTCGGAGGGTTTGTGCCTGGAGATGGGAGTCTGATGTCTAAGCTCACCTGCGCCTGAAAAATGGGGGTTCCCTTTCCAGAGTGGGAAAATCCTGTATCAATCTTATATCTCATAAAATGTCTCTCATTTGTAAAATGTAATAATTTGGTTGTTTAAATTGTTGTGGAAACTGAATCTTTGTCAAAGAATAAGATTCTTGCCTTTTAAACCTTCTAGTTATCAGTTTGGCCGAGTGAATGGGTGACTTCATGGTAAACTAGGATCCTGTTTTGTGGGAAGTGAGTTTTTGAGTAAGAGAAATTAAACAGAAAGGAGAATGGCATTGTGTAAAGAAAGAATCTTGTGTGATAAAATTAGCACTGAAAACAGAATGGTTGTATAAGAAAGTGAAAGGCAGGGCAAAAGTTAAAGAAAGTTTAGCATGTTTGTAAATGGTCTGTGTAGGTTAAATGAAGCTCATAAAAGAGAATTTGTGAAAGAATTTACATATGATCCAGTTGACTATTTATTTCCTTTAAAATCTTTTGGCTTGTAATTTTCTTTAAACAAATGTTTTAGGCCTTTGATATTTGACAAAACTTTCAAAATAAAAACTCTAAATCTGGGGCTTGGAGCCCACAGGGCAGTGGTTGCAACGCTGGCCACATGCACTGAGACTGGTGGGTTCAAACTTGGCCAAGGCCAACAGCAAAAAAAACCCCACAACTTTAAATTTAGTCTTCTTGAAATATTAAGACCACTGAAAGTCATGGGAAAACAAATTAAACTTATTTGATTTATTCAAAATATATAGGAAACATTGTCAAATATGAAATGGTGATTAATTTTATGTAGGTTATGGTTATATATATGTTCCAATATTATAAAGCATTGGTCTGTCCTAATGTATAAGACATTGGTCTGTCCTAACATATATTGTTGGTAATAATTTCAATTCATCTAAAAAAGAAAGTATTTTTTATGTAACTGGCTGAGTCCAAAGTTTATCCTAAAAAGAAAAAAAAAATATTAAGAGAGGCTGACAAATTCTCTCAAACTCAAATTCCTGATGTCTTTGGAAATTGAATACCGCCAGACTAAAAAGCAGATTTTTAGAACGTTCATTGGAAAGTTAACATGTCTATGAGTATTGCTAACCTAACTCAACAGAATAGAAATCGGTTAAGCGGATCTGGGCTAGTTTGTAATGGCTTTTTGGTCAAAATATTGTTGATTCTTTCTGTGTTCTGTTTTCCAGAAGTCAAGAAATAATTTTCTGTCTTTTGAGCTATTTGTAGTTTTTCAAGCAATTTGTGTACTTATGAGCAGAGTTTAAAACATGTATTTTTCTCTCTCCTTGTTTTCTCCGGAATTTGCAAGCCATTTGTATGTATTCTTAATTTCTGACAATACAGTTATTTTCATAAGTTCAATAAGAATCTGTTTTGTTCTATATGACATGATGAAGGCACTCATTATTTTACCAAGGCTTTGGCTGGAATAGCATTTCCAGAGGTGTCCAGACTGCATTAAAGAATTAAGGTTGACTTTATAAGGCCAATAAAAAAAGCCCTTTGGAAAATGGCCAGATACCCATCAGTAACATTTCCTGATCTCTGGTAAGTAATGAAGGTCGCTTGCTGATGGGTCCAGGAATCGAAATGTGCTTGGGGACCTCAAGAGAAGAGGGATTTACCCAATACATACAGGTATCTAATGGCACAGATAAAACTTGGGCTTTGAAAGGCTTTCAAAAAGTCCAGCCTGACATTCCTTATAAAAGGTTCCAGCAAAGCCAATTTTAAAGGAAAGAAGAGCCTAGATGGCTAATAATTAATTATTCTTACTGCACTTTATGGAAATAATCAGACCCCATATACTGAAGGTACAGTTTATTTTGGCAAATAAGTTAGTTCTACTATAATTTGCCTTTAGTAAAGAGAGAAATTGGAGAGAGAAAAATAGTTTAAAAGGAGAAAAAAGAGGCTGTGGTCCACCTGTATTTAGATCCCAGCCTTGTCTGTACTGTCAACTTACAAAATGAGACATACTCTGTTGAATCTACTGTCAGCAGAAGCCAAGCGGCCCATTTGTCTGGACTTAAAAGATGTATCTTTCAGTATAAGGCTGGCTCTGGGAAGCCAGAGGCTGTTTTCTTTCCAGTGGGAGAGACCAGACATGGAAACAGTGCACATGGACCAGGTTGCCACAGGGGTTCAAAACACCCACGATTTTTGGAGAAGCGCTGGCTTGTGACCTCCAGAAATTCCCAGCTGAGGAATTAGAATGTGTGCTGTTCCAATATGTTGATGACCTCCTTTCAGGACACCCTACCCAGGAGGGCTGCGCCCAAGGCATGGACTATCTTTTATGACATCTAGAGGTATGTGGCTATAAAGTATCCAAATGGAAGGCCCAGATTTGCCGGCAGAAAATACGTTATCTAAGATTTACTGTCAAGCAGGGGTAGAGGTATCTAGGCACAAAATGGAGGCAGGTCATTAATTGCCTCCTCAGCACCATGAGCCAAAATCAGGTTTGGAAGTTCTTAGGCCCGGTCGGCTTCTGTCATATTTGAATCCCCAACATTGTTGTCTTAGCTAAGCCCTTGTATGACGCAACTAAAGAAGAGAAGGAAGAGCCCTTGGAGTGGGAAGGAGAACAGGAATGTGCCTTCTCCCAGCTAAAGGTGAGGCTGATGGCTGCACCTGCATTGGGACTGCCAGACTTGGCCAAACCCTTTACTCTGTATGTCTCAGAGAGATAAAATGGCTGTGGGTGTGTTAACCCAGCTGGTTGGGTCCTGGCCAAGGCCTGTAGCTTACCTCTCTAAGCAGTTGGATGGAGTGGTAAAAGGATGGTCACCATGCTTACGGGCTCTACCCGCTACTGCTCTCCTTGTGCAAGAAGCTGACAAGCTGACTCTAGGACAGGATCTGAGTGAAAGTACCCCACTCTGTGGTCAATTTAATGGACACTAAGGGACATTTTTGGCTAATGCAACACTCTGAAACAAGCCACGCTCCTTCCAGTCAGTGAAAGAGAGACTGAGCATAACTGTACGGAAGTTATAGATAATGTGTACTCTAGCAGACCTGACTTGCGTGACCAGCCCTGGACAGATGCAGATTGGGACTTGTATGGAGATGGAAGCAGTTACATGACGGTGCAAGGTGAGTGGAGGGCTGGGTATGCAGTGGTTACCTTAACAGAGACTAAGCCCCTACCCCAAGGAACATTGGCTCAGAAGGCTGAGTTCATTGCCTTGACTGGAGCCTTAGAACTAAGTCAAGGGAAAAATTTGAATGCTTTTCTGACTCTCCAAGTACGCAGGGCATTGTACAAGGAGAAGGGACTATTAAATTCTGGGAAAAAAGGACATTATGTATCAGTAAGAAATGCTCCAATCGCGAGAGGCAGTATGGAATCCCCAAAAAGTGGCAGTTATGCACTGTTGTGGACATCAAAGAAATGCTTCCATCATCACTAAAGGGACACTGGGGTTAGTACTGAGGCAAAAAGGGCTGCCTCCCAGCCATACCAGGTGTCGCAAGTGGCTCCCCTCATCCCATGGGTCCCGGAACTCACTCTATCTACTCCAGGGAGGAGAGGGAATGTTTGGCAGCACAAGGGAGCCAGGAAGCAGAGGGACAATGAATAAAGATGCCAGATGGACAAGTAGCAGTCCCCCAGATTCTAGGAGCCACCGTGGTGACAAGAGTGTTTGATAAAGTTGCTGGGCCAGTACTTCTACATCTCCCACCTGGCATCCCTGGCCAAAACTGTCAGTCTACAGTGTATCACCAGCAGCCAGTTCAACGCGTGCCAAGGACTAACAGTACCCCGAGGAATCCACTCGTATGGAGCAACGCCCTTCAAGGACTTCCAGGTAGACCTTACTGAAATGCCCAGGTTTAGAGGGAACAAGTACTGGTTGGTGATGGTCTACCAGACTTGGAATAGGTAAAAGCCTTTCCCACTGGGATAAAAAGGACTCCTAAAGTAGTAAAGTATTACCCGGAGAAATCGTCCCATGGTTTAAGTTACCACTCTGTTTAAAAGTTGATAATGGGCTAGCCTTCATAACAGAACTAGTGCAAATAATAAGCTAAAGCTTTAAATAATTTATAGGCCTCAAAGCTTATACAGGATAAAGTGTATGAACAGGAACATAAAAGCAGAAATTGGTAAACTCTGCTAGGAAGCAAAGCTTAACTGGATACAGGCCTTGCCACTGGTGTTGTTCAAAGAGGTCTCTGTCAATTCTCTGAAATTTAGCAGGAACTCCTAAAAGAACTAGAAAAGACTGAACTGAATAGATAAAAACCCTAGAAAGAGTAACAAGGAAAATCTCCACTGGGATAATTAACTGTGTTCTGTTTAGTCTTTTCTGTCTGTACATCCTTTCTCTCTGGAGGATCAAGGGGACCCAGTCTAGGTCTGGAATCAGAACCTGGTCCCCCTGAAACCAAGGTAGAAAGAACTTTACACCATCATCCTGACCACATGCACAGCAGTAAAGGTGAAAGAAACACCTGGAATCATCATAGCTGGCTGACTAGGGCTTCACTGCTTCTTGGAAAGTAAAGGTAACTTTTGAAACAATCAACATGCCATGCTCCAGCCACATACTGGGAGCTGGCTGGTCAATGCACAGCTGAAGCTTGAGGAAACTCCTCAAGGGACTTTTTGGACTTTGAACTTTGGAAAAGTGGGGGAATGTCACAGGGAAACATAAAAACTCATATATATATTAGCCCACCACCATGGTACTATTAAGGCCCGAGTAGAGAACCCAAGAAGAGTCACAGTCCCTAAAATCTCAGTGCTGAAAAGTAACTAATATTGGCACCTGCAGAAACAAGCTGATAGTGAGACCTCAAATTAAAATATCTTGGAATCTCAAAAGAGGGGAATGAGAGAGGATAGCCGCGAAGGGTGAGGTCTAGAAGAACAGGTCTTCTCAAGGAGACCACCAGGATACATATGCAGGGTCTGCTCCACAGTGACTCAGCTCTTGGGAATTTATAAACTTAACTTCCTGAAACTTGGAAATTTCTAAGTTCTGTGAAATCCTGTAGTTCTGTAAGGGTGGAATAGCATCTCCCGCTTGATTCAAACTGGCCAATGAGAAGGGTACCTGTGGGGTGGAACTTTTTGACTGTCAATAAAAAGAGAAAGACCAAGGCAGTCAGGGAGCACGGCTGTTTGGAATTCTTCTATAAGCTCCCAGCTGGTGAATAAAGCCCTTCCTCTTATAAATGTGGTGTTTGGGTGCTCTTTCTCTCCTTTGGGCCTTGTCTTTCTGCAACAATAAGAGAAAGGTTATTTCCAAATACCACGTGAATGGGGGGAAGCATAAGAATGAGTACCCAAAGTCTCAGTGATGGTCAGTGACTTTTAAAGATGCTTTTTAGAAAGAAGAGAGGAGAGAAACTGGAAAGTATACATGTATCAAGTGGTTGCTATGGTGGGAGAGTGTAGATGAGTGGAAACAGATTGATTTGTAAACTAATGTGAGAGACAGGTATTGAGCTTCAAATGACCCTGGAGCCAGATCTATTAGCATGTGATAAGGAGGCCAGCAGCCTTTTCTGATTTTAAATCAGGGTACTTGGGTTTTATAGAGGGGAGGCCAGTGCTTTCTGATCATGAATTGCCTTTTGATTCATTTTATATATATATATATATATATATATATATACCAAGGAATTATATTTGAGGGTGAAATTTCCTTAGCTCCTTCATTTCTCTGGTCTGGAACTTCCCTAGAAGTTTCAAACATTAAGAGCTGAGGTGGTAAATGTAGAGAGAGAGAAAGCAGGTTAGCAATTTAGTAATAAGATAAGATGTTTGGTAAGACATATAATAGTATAAATTAGAGGTGGCACCCATACCTGCCTTGGGTAAGGCACTGGACACATACATTGAGGCTGGTAAGTTTGAACCCAGCCTGGCTGGCTAAGGTAACAATGACAACTGTGACAACAAAAACAACAAAAATAGCCAGGCATTGTTGTGGGCACCTGTAGTCCCAGCTACTTGGGAGACTGAGGCAAGAGAATTGCTTCAGCCCAAGATTTTGAGGCTGCTGTGATCTGTTATGCCACAACACTCTACCAAGGGTGACATAGTGAGACTCTGTCTCAAAAAAAAGAGACTATAAATTAGGATGAGAATGAATAAGCAGAAAAGAACAATTCTAAGCACATTTCCTCATACCCCCATTAAACCAGTCTCCCATTCCTGGGAAAAGGTCAGTTCAATAGAATGTTTTCACTTCATTAATTTGATGAAGAATGTTTATCTTGTTCTTTAAGAGATGTAGATCAGTCTCTGTTTTCCCTGACTGATTTATGCAAAAACAACATTTTCCCCCAAATAACAGCACAAGCTCTTCTTTGTTGAGCTATCAAAGCATCCAGGATGTGGTGATTTTGAATTACAACAGATGCTAGGCTGTTAATCTCTGCTTGAAGTGTTCCCAATGCCCACATGGTGATGTTTAGCTCTTATTCTATTACCATGGAGAGATTTATGACTGCACTTTCAATTCTGTTAAGTTCCAAATGCTGAATAAAGGATCCTGAGCATTGAAAAGAACTTTGAGTTATGATATACAAGGGGATTTTTTATAATGTCACGTTTTGTATGTTTATAAGGTACAACCTTATGAGCAACAGAGCCCAAGATTGTAATTTGACTGGAATTTAAAGTGGAATACTTGGTAATAGAGCGTGTCAGATAGCCAAGACTATAGCATCCTAACCATTTGAGTGGGAACCATTTGTATACCTTATTACCACACAAGATAAAAAGACCAGTATTATTTATAGATAGTCAGGTTAGAACCTGTGACCTTCCAGCCTGAGGATTGTCATGTCTTGTCCTCTTCACTGGCATATTCACATATCTGTTTGTTATGTGTCCCTGAGCAAAAGATATCTCCACAGTTTTTACAGACCAGTTGTCTCACCAGCAGGTGAAGTCGTATGTTGCTTCTTCTCTGGCTGTGGATACCACATATTATCATTCATGCTTTTTCCAGATTGGTTCCACCAGGCACTGACATCAGCAGGGATGAAAATGAATTCAGGTTGCTTTGCATGGTCTAGATCTTGGCATAAACAGCAATCAGGTTGATTAGTTAGTGTGGCCAGGGTTTGAAAGACTGGTGCAAAGGGGTGCTGGGTCAGCACTTGACCTGCTGAAAAAATAGTAAGTGTTAGTAAGAGTAAGTCATAGTTTGAAAGAAGAGTCATAGTGTAAGATAAAATGAAAAAAGAGAATGGGATAGATTGAGGCAATCTTCACTCAGCTTCTAATGTGTTATTTCTGAAAGTGGAGGGGGATGTTTAAAGAAAAGAGTGTTTAAAAGTGACTTTTTCTTTTTTTGAGACATAGTCTTACTTTATTCCCCTTGGTAGATTGCCTTGGCATCACAGCTCACAGCGCTTCCGACTCCTGGGCTTAGGTGATTCTCTTGCATCAGCCTCCCAAGTGGCTGGGACTATAGGTGTCTGCGACCACACCCAGCTATTATTTGTTGCAGTTTGGTTGGGGCAGGGCTCAAACCTGCCATCCTCAGTGTATGGGGCTGGTGCACTACCCAAGGAGCCTAACTAATTAGAATATAAGGCAGTTAGCTGTAGCTGCATAACAAATAACCACAGAACACAGGGATATTGAACAATGAATATTTCTTGTGCATCAGCAGGCTTCCTAGGAGATGTGCTCTGATCTGGCCTTGGCTAGGGCAGCTCAGTGTCACAAATCCCTCATCCTACACAGACTAGATGGCTGGACCCCATATGTCTTCCCAGGGATGACAGAAAGTCAAGGTCAGTAGGCCAAATGATACCTTCACAGCAGCTTGCATTTTGGCTGATTTCCTATTGACCAAAGCCAGACACATGCTGAGCTTGGGGTTGGAAGATTACACCCACCTGCTGAGTAGTAGAGCAGTGCAAAGTTGCATGGCTGAGATGGTGGATACCAACAAGGGTGAAGAATCAGGCCATTAATTTCATCATAGTCTGAGTAGTGTGTATGCCCTCTTGTAGTACCCATGCTGTCAACACCAGCATCACATGTGGAAAAGATGGACAACATTGCACATATACAGGCCGAGAGCGAGTGTCAGGGCCGTCCCGGGTGTTTCTCCTCCACTACTGCTCCACCTCCTGCCCTCCTGCTCTACCTGGTGCTGCCTGTAGGTGCTCAGGTCAGGCTGGTCATGGAGGCTCCTGATGCTGGAACTCAGAACGCGCTGCTCAGAACACAGAACGTCAGCGAACACACTGATCCCTTCACCTTGGCAAAGTCTGTAGCCAACACAAACCTCCCAGAGTAGCGGACCCTATTCGAAGGACCTGACTCTGCTGAACTGCCCTCATGGGCAGTTATCTGGACAAATCTGGCCCACAGCAGCCTGCGCCAGCTCAGGAGGGCGGGGACCCGCAGGAGAGGCCTGACCGCAGCCCACCCGCCCAGCCCTCACCTCCCGCCCAGCCCTCACCTCCCGCCCGGCCCTCACCTCCAGCCCGGGTGGCCCATCCTGTCCGCCATGTTTACCCCTTGCTCCCCACTCCTCTGCTCCCGGCCTCCAGGAGGCCTTGCCACAGGGACGGTGGGATGTCCTCAAGGCACTCCATGATGGTACCTCGAAGATGGGATCCCCTTCGACAGCCTGGGTATTCCCATGTGGGGGTACTTCCCAGGGTGTGCTGGGATGGCTTCCCCAAGAAGAAGACCCGGCTACCTGTTCATCATTTCCGGTGGATGGGCCGCCCGGGGACTGTGAGGATCCCCCCTCTTGACAGAAAATGGACTCGTTCTGCAGGACGGGAGCAGGTGATCAGCTCAGCACTGTCCTCACTATCACGCGACGTCTCAGACCCAAGTGCCCTCAAAGACAGGATGGAAAATACAGTGAGGGGGGAAGACCAAATATTTGCTGATGGCCAGAAAAATACAAGAAGTTGCCATGACAACAGTGGGACTGGACCTTCAGCCCTTGAGCCCCTGGTGGCCAAAGGAGTCCGGGCTCCTTTGCTGCCTAAGCCTGAGCGTCTGAAGAAAGGTCCCGATTCCCAGAGCTCAGAGGACCCCTTGAATAAGAGATCGTGCACATCTTGTGCGAGCACGTACACATGTGGCATCCCTGTCCCCAGGTGCAATGCCATTACCAGCTCCTAAAGCTCTACCCGAGGCTTCTCACAGCTCCAGAAGAGAAGCGGCCTCAGTTCCTCACCCTCCTCATCCCGCTCCAAGACACAACTGAGGCCAGCAAAGAAAATAAGAGGAGAAGAGCTGGGTCATCATTTCAGTTCCTCAACTCCACTTGTCCCAGACAAGGAGTCCCGGGGAGAGAAGGCTGCAGAAACGACCACAAACGTCTGCAGTTCCCCATCTACAACTCACAGCTCTAGGCCGCGAAAACGGAAGTTTCCGCTGCTGCGCTGTCCGCGAGGGGAACCTCTGACTTTGCCTCCAGCTCCCGACCCTGGCTATTCAGTCACTGCTAAACACCTGGACTTAGAAAAGAAAGCTTCATTCGATTGGCTGAACAAGTTTTTGGCAGACACGACTGAAGACGAGATGATGGAGGTGGACCCACCAGACACTGACACCACCACCGATTCCACAGTCGAGATGATGGAGGTGGACCCGCCAGCAGCCCCCCCTGCCATCGAAGACGTCGAGATGACTGAGGATAGCCCAGAACCTGTAGCTCTTCCAGCGAAGACGTTTACTAAATCCCAAGCCCTATCTGCCCCATCCGCCACTGCCAAGCAACGATTTCAGTCTGGAATGCTGAGCATTCTACCCCTGCCACCTTCTGCGGCACCTCCATCTTCTGCAGCACCTCCATCTTCTGTGGCACCTCCATCTTCTGCGGCACCTCCATCTTCTGCGGCACCTCCATCTTCTGCGGCACCTCCATCTTCTGCGGCACCTCCATCTTCTGCGGCACCTGCTGTGTCTTCCTCATCTCCCCTGAGCAGTGTGAGCCGCACCAGGAGCAGCGTGAGGAGCACCACCACTTACGCTGCACAGCCCTTTCTCTCTGGGGCACTCCCTGCCTCTGCTGACAGGTTTATCCCAGCCCAGATTTCCATCGTCCAGGTTGCCAAGTTTACTCCCAACCGTACATCAAGCACAGTCACCACCTCTGGATTCAGCCAGTCCCCTCCCAGTGCTGTTCAGACAGCCAGCAGCAGCAGCTCCGGTGGCTTCCGTACATTGGGCAGCACCCTGACCACCTCACGCCCAGCCCCCACCAGCCAGCCAGCGCTGACCATCAGTTTTGCCTCAAGTGAGAAACCTCCTCTCCCATCAAATCCAGGAGCCAGTCCCCAGACTGCATATAAGGCCACTGATGGGCCACGACGCCGAGCTCCCAAGCGACGCCTTCCCCCAAGCTGTGGAAACTCTGCAGCCGCGCCCCCAGCTAAAAAGCCCAAACTAACCCCAGGCCCTGCTGCCAAAAGTAATCCCTGAGGGCCATCTTTGCTGGCAGCTACAAGGTGCAGCCCACTTGGATATCTGTGCATTTGATAGGATTGGGAAAGACTTCTTATCCCTAAAACATTTCCTTACTTGGCTTAACTACCAGAAGTGGCTCTCTTCCCTGAGTTCCCTTAGGGCAGTGGTTCTCAACCTTCGTAAAGCCGTGGCCCTTTAATACAGTTCTTGTGGGTCACGACGCACAGGTTGAGAACCACTGCCTTAGAGGACTCTTTCTCCATTTCCTGCTGCTTTGTCCCTTGTAGGATATAATCACAGTGTGTGCTGCCTTTGCCATTTTCCTCCTTTCTATTCCGAGTCAATGCCTCATCTCCCAAACTCTCTGCCACCTGGCCCCTAAAGGCTTGCTGGCAAAAGACTGTTAGCATGGCAGAGCCAGGGGTGAGCCACTTCCCTCCATGAGGGCAAAGCTCTCATCTTAGAGCAGACAGGACACCCACGCCTGCTGTCAGCTGCCTCCTACCCCACCTCCCTGGTCGCCTCATGGGGCCGTTGTCTGCCTCTCCAAGATGATATGTAGGAGGCCTTGTCCTGTTACTTGTCTGATGCTCCTGCCTATGTTTGAGGAGAAATTGAAACGTATGAGTGGCGGCATGTTGGGACTTAACTGCTTCAAGTTTTCTGGGGCCCAGCTATCTGAAGGTGGACAGTACAACCACTGTCTGGCTGCAAGTGCTGACCCTGAACTTCAAAAGGTTTTTGCCTTTAAGGGCTGGCAGACCTGGATGGTGGGGGTGGGGAGGCGGGGAGTACATACTTTCCAGTGACAGCTGGGTGCCCGTAAACTTGAAGCCGTTGAGCCTGGCACTCCCAACATGCCAACACTCATACAATTCAATTCTTCCCTGTCCACATTCATAGGCATGAGCGTCACACAAATATCACAGGACAAGGCCACCCACATATAATCTCGGAGAGGCAGACAATGGCCCCATGAGGCCACCAGGGAGGTGGGGCGAGGAGGCAGCAGACAGCGGGCCTGGGTGTCCTGCCGGCTCTAAGAGCTTTGCCTTCCTGGAGGGAAGTAGCTCACGTCTGGCTCTGCCATGCTAACAGTCTTTTGCCACCAAGCTCTTAGGGGCCAAACTGCCAGAGAGGACCGGAGATGAGACATTGATTGAGAAATGGCAGGAGGAAAATGGCAAAGGCAGCACATACTGTGGTCTCCAAGATAAAGCTGAACTTCAAGATCATTTTCAAACAATGAAATCCTACAAGGGATGAGGGAGTGTTACCCTCCACTTATGAGAACTCACTGGGGGCTACCTCACCCACACTCTAAGTTGCAAAATCTACCTTCCTGAGCCGTACTTTCAGGCTGTATCTTAGTGATTTCCCATCCGAGAGCCCTGTCCGGTCATTTCCCCTTTCCTGCTTTATACTACAACCAAATGCTTAGGCTCAGGAGCCCCACTGTCATGCCCATCCTCTTTGGGACAAGAGTGAATATGAGTGTCATGCCAACTTTTCTGAAGATTGTTCTACGATTGGGATTTTGCCCATCACCTGTTAAGAAGACCAACATTTGGGGTCACATACTAATTTAGAGTATAGTTTGTTAACACTATTTTCATGGTTTTAAGGTGTTTACTATATTTCTTTGAAAGCTGAGGATGCTGAGTGATCTTAAGTGAAATGTTAATACCTTTTGTTTGATGTATTAGAATTTAGGGTTATAAAAATCAGAATAGCTGTTCTTAAAACAACAAGAAAAATACCTGTGTTTCTGTCGCCACTTCCAACATATGAATGTTTCCATAGATTGCTTGCTTTATAGCCATCCTGTTTGTGACAGAAGCCCTACTTCCAATTCATCTGTTTCTTATAGAGTGGTTTTGTATATTCCAGTTACCTAGATGCTCTTTGGAGATTTTCGATACCATTTAAGGAAGATGGCTAGATATCTGCTTTTGGAATCAGAAAAAAACAGGAATATTGATCATATTTGTGTATCTGTATGTATTTTTATACTATCTTTGACACCTTACACATTGTTTTCACAATTTACGTTGCCATCACCCTGAAGAAATAAAAGCACTTCCAAAAGGCAGGTTTTTAAAAACAAAATTCTGAGAACAAATTTTAACTTTGTAAGATAAATAGTCAGAAATTGAACCCTCAGTAATAACCATCATTGGGAATATTGATATATTGTTTGACAATGTTGCTTCTTCATTTGCATGGAAGTTGACGGTCAGGTACATAAAGTTAATTTTTACTGTTCAGAATAAGTTATGGGAAAAGATGTCATTTTATTTTCAAATGTATGTATTGTAACCCTCAGTTTCAAGCTGTATAAAAAATTAAATTGGATTGTATTACTGAAAAGTGAATTTTGTAATTCTCCTATGTCAAATTATACCTAATTTGGAAAGAGGGAAGTGGCAAACACTAAAAGATGGGTTCTCTTCTCTAAATGGAGGAAAAGTCTCAGCAGAGCAATAGGATAAAGTGTTATGTTAAGTATAAATATTTAAAAAATGAAAATAAAAATTAAAAAAGGAAAAGATGAATACTTAGATGTTCAGGGGATCCCAGGGCCACCCTCACTTCAGACCAGCTGGCTATTAATTTAGGGGCTCCCACAACCACCTTTTTGGTCGAAAAGACCAAATGACTCACAGAACTCCAGAAAGTGTTATATTAGTGAGTATAGTTTCTTAGAGTGAAAGGATGCATATTGGAACTGCGGAAGTAAGAGACACCTAGAGCAGAATCTGGAGCAGGTCCAGATGTGCAGTCTCGTGTCCTGGGAACATGTTCCCCTCCTAGTATCAACAAGGTGAGGCAGTACACACAGAGTCCCGTCAACCCAGGAAGCTCAGTCGAGCCCCAAGCGTTCAGGCTTTTTTGTGAACTTGATCACATTGTGTGTGTGTAGCTGACCATTAGCCTTCAGCCCCTCAGGAGGTCAGAAGTCATATGGCATGTCCCAAAGCACCCAACATACATCACCTTCTTAGACTGTCTCATGGCTAAAGCCCCCAGGCAGATAACGATGTTGTGATGAGGCAGGACACTCCAGGGACCTTGAGATTTCCTCCCAGTAGCTGAAGCCAGAGACCAGACCTCTCTCCAGATGAAGGGAAATTTTTGCCCCACACTGCCCCGCCTGTATCGGGGAAGACATGTTCACCCTGAGCTTGCTTGCCCTGTGTACCTACCATGACACTATCCATAAACATCCTGGTTTTCCTCTCCTTCTGGGCACGTGGTGGGGTTATGCTTCCTTCCTTTAGCCCTTTGAAGACAGATGTGCCCTAATGACTTGCCTTAGTAGGGGAAATGTAAGAAGAAATAATGAGAAGGCAGAAACTTCAGAATCAACATAGGTTTACCATGTTCCCTTCCCCGATCCCAGGAGAATGTGGAAACAGGTTGGGATGAAGGGCCCATGAGCCTGGGACCCTGAGAAACTAGGAAGAAGTACCCCTCACCAACCCTTGATACACTGTCCACACCAGTCAGTGGTAACCGTTTGTTGTGTTAACCACCTAAGATTTGGGGACTTTTATGGTAGCACAGCATATCCTGGTAGCTAGATATTACACTGCGGTGGATCGTGGGCAAGTTATTTATCTTCTTATAAAATTCCTTGGGCCTCAGGTTTCTTCTTATAAAACGCAGACAGTAGTACTTGCCTTTTGAGGCTACGGCAAGAATAAATGTTACACATTGTAGTAGTTTGCTAGAGAAGTCATAAGAAAGTACTACGGACCTGGTGGCATGAACAATTATTTTCCTAGAGTTCTGGAGGCTGGAAGTTCAAGATCGTGACAGCAGGATTGGCTTCCTCCAAAGCCCTCTCCCTGCCTTATACATGGCTGTCTTCTTCATTCCTCTTCACATAATCATTCCTTTGTGTGTGTCTGTGTATTCATGTCCTAATCTCCACCGTATTTAAGGACAACCGTCGCGTTGGATTAGAGTTCACCCTAATGACCTCATTGTAACTTCAATACCTCCTTAAAGGTCCTTTGTCTACGTACAGTCACAGTTTGACATACTGAGGGTTAGCACGTCAACATATGCTCTTCAGGGGGGCACAATACAGTCCACATTACAGGCGGAAAACAGTTACAGTAGAACAGTACATGGCACAGTAAATGTTCAAGTCGGTTAGTGACTATTGTGGTTGATACCCTAATCTTTGTTCATACTGTTGAGAAAATATGGTGAAGACTTACTTTTTATGGAAGAAAGTTGCTGAACTGTGTTTGATATTATCACTAGTTAATGAATATATAATACACGAACAGTCATGTAAGCTTAGGCACAAAACATTTTAAAAATACAAACAAGCCACTCTGAAATTGCTATATGCCATACTAGCTGAAATATGATATTCTGGAAAAAATAAAACTAGAGACAGTGAAAATTTTAGTAGTTGCCAGGGGTTGTGGGGAAGGTTGGATAGAACAGACAGAGGACAAAGAATATTTAGGGCAGTGAAACTACTCGGTATGATACTATAGTGGTGGATACAGGATATGTGTCCAAACTCAGAGAATGTACAATAACAAGTTGTTGCCTTGATGTAAGCTATGACTTTGGATAATAAGGGCATATCAATGTACGTTATTCAATTGTTCCAGATGTGCCTTTCCAGTGGGGGATGTTGGTAGTCTGAAGGCTCTGAGTGAGTGGGGACAGGCGCCGTATGGAACTCCCTATACTTTCTGTTCAATTTTGCTGAGCACCTGACTTTGCCCAGGAAATAGTCCATTAAAATTTTAAAAATACAAAACAACATACCAAACAGTTACTAATAATTGTAAGGAGAGAAGAATAGTTTGAAGATCGTCTTGGTTACATATTGCGATGATTACATATTCAGGGTCTTTGTGGATGTATTTTTGTGTGTGTTCTGTGTGAATCTGAAATTGGGAAAAATATATAAATTAACAAAAGTAACGGATGACTGGCTCTTCAGGGAAGCAATAATCAAAGACATAGGTGGGTGGTCCCCATCCTGTACTTCCGCCTGATGCTCAGGAAAGGTTGGTGAAACCTTCACTGCTTGTTGTTAATCTCTGCCCGGTAACATCTCTAAGAGGTGAACCATGCCAGAAGGGCCTGGCTCTTGGAAGGAAGCACTGCACCTTGACTAGTAACACCTGGCTAGATCAAGAACTCCAAACACAACGGTGCCTCTGAGAAACAAAGACTTAGGAAAGACCCTCTGTATGTGTGAACAGGTGTTCAGGCGACCATGGGAAGGGTCACTGGAGGAAGCCCCCACCTGGGCCAGAACTAACAGGGAAGGACTTCCTTAGAAGCCACCAGAGACCATAGGCACGGCACAGTGAGGCCTTTTGAGTCAGGACAGAAGCCCACTGGCCCTTTCCCCCTTCCGGTAATTACAATATTTTCTAAAACGTGGCCATGCGTTGGGCTTCCACTGGAGAATCTGGTGTCACAGTCAGGCACTGTCACCTCAGATGTCGTTTAGGCTTTTACCCATAGTTTCCATGTGTACAAAATGGAGGCAACAGCATCTGTCCTTCAGGATCCTTGTACGGATTGCCTGGCATAATGTGGGTACTTAGCTGATGAATGGATTAAAGTATGTCTTCAAGCAGTGACCACCCATAGGCTGAACTGAAGGGATTTCTGGGTGAGGATGTGTTGAGGATAAAGGGGGGCAAAGAAAGGAAGGATGGACATGCCTTCCATGCAGGAAACAGGGCCTTTTGGACCTCCTGGTTCTCTGTACAAACACCTGTACGTGTTTCAAATAGCACAAGACAAATATAGAAATATTCCCAAGGGTGAAAAATAGGCTCTTCAGGTACCAAATAAAGAAGGAATTGAAGGAGCTATGATGGTCCTCTGGTGTGGCAGGCTAGGGGTGTGTTATCCTGGGAGAGCCCCCAATGGCTAAGATCATTCAGAGATGAAAGAGGAAACCTGGCGCCTATGAGGATTTAGTAAATAACTCTTCTTCTTTTATCTACAGTGAATCTTAAAAAAAAAAGCAACGTTGCCTAACTCCCACTAAGGCCTTTGAGCATCCCTAAGTAATCTGGGCAGCTGCTTATTTCTATGTTTTCACCAGTAAACTTCAACCCAGGACTTACTTGATTAACGGTAGAATGGGATGCAAAACCCTTCATGGCCCACTCTGCAATTTCAAATTCTCATGTAATAATCATTCAAGTGTCACTCATAGCAACATGCTTGAGAATGGTGAAAAACGGGAAACACCAACACGTCCGCTAATGGGAAACTGGTTAAATGCATCCTATTGTGCTGTTATTAAGGTATTGCCTATCAGCTCCAAATTCACGCTTCATTGCCTGCTCTATGACAATGGACCTGGACCTAGGAAACTGTTTTCCTTTGCCAGAAGCAGGGATGTCCAGCCCTGTCAGCAGAGGGTACTATTCTCCTCCCATTCCAGGGGGAGTGGCTTGCTGACCAAGCTCCTGGAGAGCTCACTGCTTACTCCAGTGCCTGGCCCCAAGCGGTTTTTCTTTCTGCTGCCTGATAGGCTTCTGCTGTTTCCACCTCTCAACCCTGACCACATTAGGGTGGCCAGGAGCCCCAGATTGCCTGGGTCTGTGTTGCAAGGAATCTCTGCCCTTCTTTGGTGGTCAGGCTAGCCTTTTCTAATCATGTGTCAGGATCTCAGGCTGAACAGAATCTGAATGTCCAGGCTGCCAGATAAAGATAAACTGCTTCAGCCGCTAAGGACAATCAGGATTCATCAGATGATACTGACAAATCCAACGGCTGACTTTCTATTTTTATTTAACTCCAATTTTACTGTGTTCAGACATCTCCTAGGAATCTCATAAAAGGTACATTCTGATTCAGTAGCTCTGAGGTGGGGCTGAAATTCTGCATTTCTATAAAGTTCTGAGGTGATGTGGAAGCTGATGGTCCACATACCATCCTTAGAGAAGTGAGGAGTTAGCGTAGCTTTGAGCTCATTTCTGTAATATAATCTTTCCTTTCCTTTTTTTTTTTTAAACAGAACCTGCTGTTGAAAGCCACCACCTGAGTGCAGAATTCCATCAGGAACAGATGAATGCCAAGTTCGCTTTGTTAGTATGCATAAATATGAGGAAAGAAATCAGAACGCTCTGGATTAACAACCATCCCCAGCTGATGATGACCTTTGCCACTAAGTACACTAAAACAAGAGAAAATTATTTTCTACAGCATATACCTAAGCCCTCTCTCCCCTCAACCCACACATGGTCTTCTGAACCACAGATCAGCAGTCGTTGAAGTGTATCTGTGAATATGCTCCCATCAGTTTGGTTTTTATCACGGTATGATCCAGTTTGATTCTCTGTAAAAGGCAGAGGGGTCAGGGATATTGTCCCATTGGGGTCAGGGAATATTATCCCATTGGTGTCATATTGACATGAGGTGCAAATGAACGGAATCACTGTTCCTCTGACATGGAATTTGCATTATTATCTCCCAAAGCCTAGACTCACAATTGATAATACAAATAATTAAAATGTTCACATTCATATGCAACGCCTTTATCTTTCAATTTATATTTGATCCTTAGGAAAAAACCAGTAAGTAGTTAATTATCTTCCTCAGTTCTTTTTTTTTTAATATGTTTTTTATATATTTTTTAATTAATATGAGGTTACAATATTTAGGTTACATTGTTCCCACTTCAGGGTGAAGTTCCTGAAGAACTTTGTAGAAGAGCCCCGCAAAGGGTGTGTCATACACCCCGACAATGTGCACATTAGGTGAGATCCTGCCTCACGCTCTCCCTCCTTCTGCCAAATGCCCACACCTTGCTTCCCTCTACTTCTGAACTGGACTATGTTAGTGTGTTATTAAACTCTACATTGTTTACATTTACCTGGATGAAGTTGAAATACATTCTTCTTAGTAAAGTATTGCAAGAATGGAAAAATAAATATCCAATGTACACCATACATTGCATCCTAGTGTGCCAGTTATTAAGGTCATATGAAATCAATATATAAACAATTACATGCTCCTAAGAGCCCTTTCTGATATATAATCTAATCTAAGACTAGTCAGTCCTATGTCAACATTAATCCAACCTTAGCACAAACACAGTAAAGCATTCACCACATAATATGACATTGGGAGGTTCTAAGTACACCACTTTGCCCCACAACAGCCTCGGTAAGTGAACACGCCCTCACACCATATCTTTTAGTGATATGGACCAACACACAGCTGCCCTTTAGGGCTGTTCTGACTACAAGCACTTTTCATGTGTATGCACACGATGTCTGCCTCCTGCTTGCACAAGTCTTTAAAATGGAGACTCTGTCCTACTCACATGGCAGGCTTCAGCTCAGTGCCTGACAGTAATACATAGTGGTAAAGACTGTGGAATCCAGCAGCACCTGTGGCTCAAAAGAGTAGGGCACTGGTCCCATATACCAGATGGGGTGGGTTTAAACACAGCCCCGGCCACAAACTGCAAAAAAAAAGGATGTGGACTCCATCCAGACTCCCCGTCTTCATAGCCCCAGCTCTCACTCTTACTGAGGCATTCATCTTACTGAAACATGGGACTGTAAAGGCATCTATTGATACTTCAGTGGATTGTTATAAAGATTAAATGACCAGATAGAAAATGCTGGCAACTAAGACACGCTATATAAGACTCATCTATGATTATCAGCAGATATATAAAATAATTAGTCTTTCAGAAACAAGAAGAGGATCACATTCATCAGATTATATAATATTCGTTTCTCAGATTATCTTGTGTTTATGGATTTATTTTATTTTCATTATTTACACACACCAATTGATGCATCATGAGTGTAAAAAATTCATTCATCAGAACAAGACATCGTTCCAGGATTGGTCACTTTCCAAACGCTGAAGATGAATCTGGAAAGAAGAGAAAGAAGGTATCCACAAATGAATTTGGTATGACTTCTAGCCTGAAGGAGGAGAAATAAGGAGAAATAAGAAGAATTCTATTGCAGTGCAGAAGTGGCAAACCAAAACATGTGCATGCTAATCATCACCCGTGAGGGCTTCTGTTTGTCACCTGCCCAGCATCTACTCCTATCAGCTGGTATTGGATGTCTTATTTCATCAGGGAACCTCCCCTCTGCTCAGTCCCAATGCTTCACAGGGGCTAACCTCAATGAGATTCATCTGGGCTGGTGACTGGACCTGGCTGATCTGACAATTCAATTCCCTCCACGACAGCATCTGGTTCAAGAGCGTACATGTGCCCAAGACAGGGCAAAGTTTCAATTCGGAGACTTCTATGCACGTGTTGAAAGTAAAATCCTCTTTCTTTCCATGATGACGTTACAACTCTAAGGCTTTAAATATGCAGTGGAGCCATCCCGGGAGGGAAACTGGCCAAAGAGAAGCCAATACAACAGAACATAAATCAAAGAGATTATGGTGGAGGAGAGAATAGAGATTGGGTTCTTACATGGTTTACCTTGATCTAGCTATGCCTGATTGACCGGTGGACTTTGTTTCCCCTGAGCCACTGAAGTACTTTGTTTTACTTATTCCAAATGGGTTTTCTGCTGTTCTAAACTTGAAGAATGCAAATAAATAAAAAATGAAAAAGTTCTAAATCACAAACTATTTTATTCAGCCTTGATTAACATTACTCGAAAGTGCTTAAAAACAAAACAAAGCAAAACCCCAAACCACAACACCATCTATCAGTATCGTATTTCAACACGAAAGTACAAACAAAACCAGCAGAACAAGCTCTCAAGGGCAAAAGCTTTAACGACTTAAGCAACAAAAATGGAGTATAGAATTGTAACTCATAATATAAGCTAAACATCTTTGAGTCCATAGATATTTACTACATAGATAAATTAATAAGTGGGGGAGAAGAGAGAAATCTTTCATTTTCAATAAATGGTGTAGATATTGTACCCTAATACTCGGGACCACAACGCCCCATTTCATAAGTGTGGGCTTGACATACTGACTTCCTTCCAATGAGCACATGATGGAAGAGGGAACAAAGAATAGCTTGACATTGGAGAAATCACACAAACACTATGGCAGCCAGATGAGCAAGGTCCATGTCAAGAGTCATAGATCATGTTGACAGTATGTATCCTGATACAATGTGACGAAAGTGGCACTTTCTATCCGTGATCTTCCTCCCACAAATGGATACTTGATGATGTTATCAATATTGGTTTGTTAATTAAAACAAATGTACCATAAAAGTTGTTAATGTAAGGATTACATGACATCTGTGCAGGGGGTATTTGAAAACTCTACATTATCTGCTGAACTGCTCTGTAAATATCAAACTGTTCTAAAAGGAAAAGTCTGTTAATACTGTAATTCCATGTACAATACCATCAAAAATACGAAATACTTAGGATGAAGTTTGAAAAAAGTTGTGTAAGACCTGGACACTGATAAGATATTACTTATTAACACTTGCAAAAAGTGAAAAATTTAATGTAATTTTTACAAACAATAAATAGACACACTGAGACAAAAACAAAACCAATGATTTCTGCTTCATTTAGGCAGTTTGCAAGTAAGTCATGTCCAAAGACATCAGAATTGCATTTCAAGCATCCAAATGAAATGGTGGGACGTAGAGAGAATATTGATCTATGTATGGTTAACTTGTGTTCATTCACAGTTCGTTGAATAAATTTTTTTTTTTTTTTTGCAGTTTTTGGCCGGGGCTGCGTTTGAACCCACCACCTTGGGCATATGGGGCCGGTGCCCTACCCCTTTGAGGTACAGGCACCACCCACTTTTAATTAATTTTAATTAAAATCATAACTATACATTTATGTCATGATTTGATATACAATGTGGAATGCTTAAATTAAACTGATTAAGATCACCATTACCTCATTTACTTGGTTTTTTGTTTGTTTGTTTATTTATTTGTTGGGGGGGAGTTAAGACATTTAAAATACACTGTTAGTTAATTTGAAATACACCCTTGCATTGTGCACATTAGGTGAGATCCCACCAAATGCCCTCCCTCCTCTGGCCAATTGCCCTCCCTCCTTCCCCTCCCTTCTCCCTCCTCTCTCCTCCCCTTCACTAGACTATATTTGTCTTTTATCACACATATGAGTGTGTAAGTGTTTATACATTGGTTTCATAATAGTACTGAGTACATTGGACACATTTTTTTCCATCCTGGAGATACTTTACTAAGACAAATGTGTTACACTTCCATCCAGGTGAACAAAAAATGTAAACGCTCCATCTTTTTTATGGATGAATAGTATTCCATAGTATACGTATACCACAATTTGTTCATCCACATGTTGGTTGATGAGCATTTGGGTTGCTTTCACCACTTCGCAGTTAAGAATTGGGCTGGAATAAACATCCTGGTGCACATATCTATGTGGTAAAACAATTTCTGTTTCAGGGATCGTCAAACTTGTTAGAGGGGACCAGTTCACTGTCCCTTTCAACCACAATCTACACTTTAGAGACTATCCACTTACAAATACTAGTCACCACAAGATATCTGCATTTACAAAAACAAAACATATGCCTATATAAAAACAACAACTAGACCAGTGATTGTCAACCAGTTCACCATGGCACACACCTGTGCCGTGAGAGGATCTTAGGTGTGCCATGATAATTTTTAAATTTCATTATTTTCAAAAGAAGTTCAAAGTACAATTTTTTTTTACTCTTTTTCCGATCAACATAATTTAAGTGTGCCACAAAAGTTTAAATATAGATTCATGTGCACCACGAGATAAAGAAGGTTGAAAACCACTGCTCTAAACAAATATCCACTTCTGCCCTCACAGAACTGATTACAGAGCCCACTATTCACACTGCCCCCTTTTCATCAAGAAATGTTTAAAACAGTCAATGACTGGGATTCGTGGACCACAACAGAGAGAAAAGGACAGTAAACTCCAGTTAGAACAATACATCCCTCTATCTTCTTAATTAACTGAGACTGTAAAAATTACATAAAAGACAGACATTCTACCCTCCCATCAGGATAAAAATGTATAAAGTTATTTAATTCACATAATAATAAATATATCAAATTTTATTTAACAGTTGAGGTCCCTACACTATTACACATCTTGTACCTTTCATAAACCATACACAAAACATACAACACTCACCAGACACACCTAATAAATATACTCAAAAACTACATCTCCCCAACACCTGCCATAGTCACAGACACCCATTCATTTCTACCAAATATGTCTTCTTAACCATTTTATAAAGCCTGCTATGACTATTAGTCTTAATATTCAGATTAGCCACTTGGCCTGTACAAAAGCCTTAAATAATACTTCTCAAGCTAGAAACACTGTTAATACAAAATGAAGACCACTTTAAAAAACTTAAAAGATCAAAGTACACTAAACAACACCTTACTAAGTTATAACCATAAATGACAAAATTTCAAAGATACATATTATTTTGTCTAATGATGCCCAGTCAATTAAAAAATATAAACTATAAACCAAAACATCACTCAAAGGAAAAAATGCTTTAACACTAAAATACAAACACGATGGTCCTAACACAATAACCACGTTGGGAAGGGGGCTCCTCCTGTTACTCCTATTACTATCTATATTACTATATACAAAACATGCCTGCCCTCCTGTCTCTTTGCTCATTGTATTAATTTCCAACTAAAATACCTAATGATCCCAAAATTAATACGTGAAATCATAGCCATTGCTCCCATGTCAAAAAATCCCCAAAATCCATACATACAAACCCAGAAACAAAACTAAAAAACGATAATGGATGCTGTTATCCTAAATAACCACTACATACTAGACACTACTAGACAAGCCCTGATGAAATCAGATAAGCCTACATGCCATTATCTAAAAATGATGTATTCACTTCCAAACTCTACTATCATAGAGTTGGTAGACTCCATAATACCAAACACAAAGGACACTCTATACATGCAATAAAATATTAACTATAAATTTAGTCTAAATAAAAATACTTTAGAAATATAACCACTTTAACAACACAACAACAAAAAAATTTTTTTGCATTTTTTTCTTTTCTTTTTCTTTTTTTGGCTGGGGCCCGGTTTGAACCCACCACCTCTGGTATATGGGGCCGGTACCCTGCTCCTTTGAGCCACAGGCACCACCCAAAACAACAAAAACACTTTTTTTAACCTTAGAATCTATAGACAAAGAGATCTACTTAATATATACTATGCTAGTTAATAACATTACTTCTACTTTTACTATATATAAAAAAGTAACTTCCAAACACCCTCCCCAGAAGAACAACTCTTTAAAAAGACATCCTTGCTGTTTGAAATTTAAATAAAAATAAAATATTTTATCTCTTATCCACTCTTCCATTATTTAATTTAAATGACAGACTCATTAGTCCAACAACAGCCACACTCACGCACAGGAGCAAATGGCAAAGCAACAGTTGCAAAGAAAGTGCCACTGACAAGCCTGAGAAGCAGGTGTATGCAGACTGCTGGGACTTGCACTTCCCTGAGCAGCCGCAGGTGATGAAGCGAAGTGAGCCCCAGGATTGAACTGTCAGATAGGAACTGGATATTTCCCGATTTGGGAGTCAAGGGCCGCCACCTAGGACAATGTCTCTGCTTTGGGTCCAACACCTGATAGTACTTTATGCAGTGGCCAATCTCACATAGCAAATGAAAGGCAGGATAAAGAACACGTTGTGCTGCTATTTTGAGTTCCCTAGAAGTATAAAATAATTGGAAGTAAAAGACTTTTTTTTTTGAGACAGAGTCTTATTTTGTCACCCTGGGTAGAGTGCTCTGGTGTCATGGCTCACAGCAACCTCAAACTCGGGCTCAAGCGATCCTCCTGCCGTAGCCTCCACCCCAGTAGCTGGGACTACTGCCATCTGTCACCAGCACCAGTAAGTAACAACTTTTACAAACAATCTTGTCAACATCCTGTCAGGAAAGCAGAGATGACATCAAACTTTGTTGCAAAGGCCAAGCCTGACCCACATCCAGGTCAGCACAGCTGAGGAACCAACAGTCTGATGTCACTTCAGTGTGGAAAAGCCACTAAGTGGATGTCACACCAGCGGACACTGCAACCCATGTGTGGAGGACCTCGGTGTGGTGGACAGTGTGGTCTCCGTTTCCATTTTCCATACGGACACCCCCTCCTGGATCTCTAACCCTAAACCTCACCCTACACCCCTAAACTTTATTTTGCAGGTCTCTCTGACCATAATTACCACCCAAAAAGGACCCTAACTTTAGCCACACCTAGGGACCCAAACCCTCTATCCCACAGGTTCATCTGAACCAAATTATCATCCAAAACGGAGCCCTGACCTGAGGGGCCTGAACTCTCTTCATGCCGCAGGCCCCCAGACATCAACCATGAGGCAAAGTCAGGAACGAACACAGCCCTCACTCCAGGGGACAGAACGCTCTTCATCCTGCAGCCACCATCCCCATCACCCATCACGCCAAGCCGAGCCCGAGCCAGCCCGAACCCCAGTGGCCTCTGCGCCCGGTGTGTGAGGACCTCGGACACAGCGCACTCTCCATTTTCAACCCAGAACCTCCCCCTCCCGGTTCTCTGAACACCAGCTGCCCCTGGGCAGGCAGGGCTGGGACAGGAAGGTCGCACTCAGGGTTGGAATCGCAGAACCCCGGTGTCCTGAGGGTGTCGCGCTGAGGTGGTCGCCGGGCCTGGTCCCCTCGCAAAGGGCTGCGCTGAGGAGCTGTGCATTCTATCACAGCCACAACGCCCAGGAGCAGTCGCCGGCCACGCCGAGGTACCATGCGTCCTCTACAGCCCGCGGCACCAAGGGGCTCACGCGTTCTAAGCAAACTTTTCTCTGCTCCTACATTGCTTAATGCTCCATGGCTTGCTTTTCTAAGCTATTAATAACAGGAACTAGCACAAAAAATTTGGAGGATTAAATGAGTACTTAGCACAGTGCCCAGCACACACTCCATCAAGATTAGATTTTAGCACAATTCCAAATGTTTGGGCTACACTCATCCTCTGTCCACAACATCAGCCATGCCCATCTCCTGAATCCTAACCTTCCTGGAGCCTGTGTCCTAGCATCATCTCCCCTCCATGATCCTCCACCTCTCTGGACATCCCCTTCGGCCCTGCACTGTGGCTACTGAAGAAAACCCTTGGTCCTGCTGGGCTAACGAAGGGGAATGTTGGGAACAAGGTCTACTTGGGTAAGGTTTTGCAGCTAAGTGAGCCCATCTCCTTCATGCAGGTGTATGATTTAAGTAGACATACGTAAATGCATGCTCATATATGCACACACGTGTGCATACACGCACAGCACACCCTTCAAGCCCCAGGTTCAGGCTCTAACCTTGAGCTTGGGGAGCCGTTTGATGGTCTTGAGGGGCCGTAAGACGCGCAGAACTCTTAGGGACTTGATGGTGTTGATGTCTTTCCCTTTGGATCCTCTAGAAGGGAGAAACCACAGATGCAGACAGGTGGAGTTGTGAGTGGCACCCATGCAGCCCCCCAGGCTCTGGCTCACACCCCTCTGTATCCAGAAGCAGGGAGGCCTTGCCCTGCAGGTACCACAGGCCACTTGGCTCTTCCCATGGTTGCCTGCCTGGGGCCTCATCTGAGGACAGGGGCCAGGCTGGGACCAGCACCAGGACAGCAGCACCTGGGGCACAGGGGGAGCCCAGAGTTCCCTCAACCACACTCTGACAGCCACCCCGAGCCAGCTTCCAGGAGCAGAGGACAGGGGGCCTGTATCAGTACTGTAGCCCTTTAGTACCGCAACATTCTGGAAGGGCTTTCCCCCTGCTTTCTCAGTCCTGGCAGAGGGAGGTAAGGGGGCCGTGTCTGGCCTCTTCCTACAGTCCTCCTTGGCCACCCTAACACTATTGCAGATGACAAAAAGCTGACAGAAAAGAAGAGGGAAGTGGGGAAGGAAAGTAAGAAAGAGACGTTACATACATAAACCAAGAGTGAGGAAGGAGGGAGGGAGCCACAGACAGAGCAGTGGACAGGGAAACTCACACAGAGGGGAGCAGGGAGAAAGTCAGGGAAAAGAAAACTCAGGCAGTAGAAACAAGCTCCGAAGTCCAGGGTTCATGTGCCCACATCAGGGACTCTCGCAGGAAAAGCCAGAGCAGACCTAGGTACTGCCTCTGCTTGCCAGGGCCCCAGGAACTGGGCCTAGCAGGCACTGGGGGCCAACCTACTGACCTCCTACAAACTCCACCTGAGGCGAGGCCAGGCCAGGCTTCATGGAGAGCCTATTATCAGAAGCATAAAGCCCTTAGTCCATGGGGGCAGGAGTGGACAAGATGGAGTAGGATTCATTCATACCTGGGGCTCTGGCTTCTTTACTCGGTGGGCAATGGCCTGCATGGGTGTGTGTGGTCCTATCCGTAGGGGTCTTCCTGGGCCCACTGAGTGGGGTGGGCAGAGTGTCTCAGGCCTTCATGGGGCTGGAGAGTCTGGATACCCAGTTCTCTGCTGCCCCAGCAGCAGCCTACACCCCAGAGTCCAATTAAACTCCCCTGCAATGCTGAGTTTTCAGGTGGGCAAAGCCCAGCCCCTCTAAGTTGGTATTTCCATCACTGCAGAAGCCCCTGAACCTGCTCTCAAACCACCCTCCTCTGCCAGACAGAGAAGGGAGGACAGACGCTGGCCTGGGGTGGGGCAGAGCAGGAGGAAGGCCACACTGCCTGTCTGGGAGGAGCAGCCCTCTGGCATCCATGCAGAATAGCCAGCTCAGGGCTGCCTCCCATTCTCTTCCTCTGAAGCCACCTGGCTGGGTCTCACCTCTCTCCTCCTGCTGGGACTGTCCAGCATCCCTGGCTTCACTGTCCTCATTGCAGGACCCTCCCAACACCCTGGCAAAGTTCTCGTTCCCTTTACCATGGAAGGAGGGTTCATTAAGACACCCAGAGGGGAAGCTGGGTATGGCTGGGCACTGATGTGGTCAGGAAGGAGTGGGGAGGAAGCTGCACTTCAAGAAAGGAGCCTCAGAGGAAGCAGCTTAAGAGGTCCAACATCCTGGGGCCTATGGCCACAGCTGGAAATTGCCACCTCACTGCCTTCCAGCTGATATTCTCAGCCTCTAGCACGTGACCAGGACACCTTGATCTCTAGGAAATGCCGCAGCAAGGGCTGACCATGTCCAGCCCTACGCCCCAACCCAAGGCATGACAGAAACACTGGGCTTGGGTACATGGCTCCTAGCAGCATGCAGCCCAGATGGGGAATGTGGGTGAGCAGGAGGCGAGGCTGTTGATGAAATGGTCTGGAGAGAGGCCATTGGAGCTGTGATGCCAGACGCATGGGGGAGAGAGAGAGAAGCATTACCCCATGGTGCTCCTACCGAGTCCAGCAACAAGGAGGCAAAAAGAGCAGAGTCAGTGACACTGGCAGGATAGGAGGGGCCTTTGTGCAGGTGCAGCCTTCCCAGTAGGCTCAGAGAAGGCAAAGCCCCCAGTGTTGCCTATCGACTGTCAGGGGCCTTCCTTGTCTCTGGCTCTCACTTCACAGCTGCCCTCTGCACCCACCAGGTCCCCCCAGGCCCTGACACTCTCCACGCAAGGCCTGACAGAGTTCTCTCTAGGCCCCACTCCAGCAGGGGGAGTATTCCCACAAAGGAGGCAGAAAGAACAGCCCAATACCCCAAGAGGGTAAGATGACCTCCAATTCTGGCTGGGAACAGCACTGGCCCAGATGCTCACCTCAGGTAAAGCTGCTCGTATGGGCCCTGTGGGGCTGCACCCAGTCCTAGAACCACCGGGTACCTGTGGGACGTCAGGGACAGACAGGCCTCGGGTCCCCTCAGGTCCCCTGGCCCCATAGAGCCCAGCTCCAGGAAGCTGGACCAGTTCCATATGGCCCACAGACATCACCCCATGCCCCTACACTCAAGGTCTTCTCCTTGGCCACCCTAACACGATTGTACCACGGTTCTGGGGGCTGCACGCAGCCAGACCAGAGCCAATATGGTTACTTACGAGAAGGCAAACACCACCAGGGCCCCACTGACCACAATGAAGTCCAGAATGTTCCACAGGTCCCGGAAGTAGGCTCCAGGGTGAAGGTGCAGTCCCAAGTCAATCATCTTCAAGTGAGAAACACACATTAGCGAATATAATGTTCCAGGAAAGAGGTAGAGCCAGGTCCTGGTGTCACAGGGTCACTCCCTCTCAGCAAAGGTTCGCACGTCTGTGACCTCATTGCAGCCTCGGAACATGCTCTCATGCCCTCCCAGGGCAGAGGTCACAGTCCAGGTCATACCCTCTAAGGGACTCAAGGTCACTGACCCCAGTGTCACAGTTCATGACAGCCTGGCACCCTGCCTGGGCTCCCTGCCACCCTGAAGCCTGAATGAGACTGGGAGGGTCTGCCACCATGTGCTCTGCAGGGATATGCTCTGCCACACCTTCAGAGGGCCGGCTCAATGCAGCAGGAAGAGCAGCTGGTGCAGGTTATAGGACTTTCATTTGTGGCCTGGCTCTGCCACTCCCTGTGTGGGGACTTGGAACAGGTGCCAGGACCTCTGTAGCCTCAGTTTCCTCATTTATAAAACATGATGATGTGCCGAATGCCACCCTGAGAGTATGCACTGGGCACACATGCTGAAGTCACAGGTGTACACACACGTGTGCACATCCAACCACGCTGGGCACATGCCTGTCAGACACTGATAAGGGAACACTCATATCCACACGTAGAGACAGAAATGAAGGCTGCAGCGAGGCGGCAGACCCTGAGCCTGTTACCAGGCAAATGCCAGACCCCTTTTAAATTTGTGTCTTCACTGCCTACTTCCCACGGCCCCCCAGCTCTCTCCAGGCTTCTTGGCCTCCTGTCACACAGCAGCCCTAGGGAAGGAGCTGAACCCAAAGTGTCCTGTTCCAGGAGTGGAGTGCAGCAGGGACCCAGGCACTGCTGGGGAGGCGATCCTGCACAAGGGGTCCTCAATGAATGACGAAGCCTCTTGTTCTCAAAACACACCCCATATGCATGCAGCAGGTGCTCTCATGTCCTCACACACGTATGCAAATACTCACTGCTTACCCGCCCACTGTGCACCCTCACCAGAGGCTACCAGGAATGTGGCTTAACCCCCAGCCTTTGCCCCATCTCATATGGGAAGATGAGCAAAACACCAGGTAGCTGGGATGGCCACACAGCTCACCTTTATCACCATCTCAAAGGTGAAGACACCTGTGAAGATGTAGTCCATGTACTTCAGAGCCTGAAACCAAAAGGAAGGTTATTCCAAACACCAAGCTGGGGCCTGAGCCAGGGCTGCTGCAGGGGCTCCGAGCTCCTCTGAGTCACTGGGCAGACAGCCAATCTGGGAGCTGTGGGCTTGGGCATTAGGAGGCAGGGCTCAGACATGCATCCATCCCTTTGGGCTAGTCCCCTGGCTGTAGCCCCAACCCCTGCTACTCCTGCCTTCAGACGTTGGGCCCTGCGCCCCTGAGGAGGAGACATAGCAGAGAGGGAGGATGTTCGGGGAGAAGCCAGCCCCTCTGCCACTCACATTGTTCCTGGGAGAGTCTGTCCGCACAGGGTCCTCTGCAGCCAGAGCAATGCTACTCAGGGCAATGACCACGAGGATGACCATCTCGAAGTAGCGCATGGTCACTATGTAGCGGCAGAGGCACCGCAGCCTGTGGGGATAAAGCATGGAGGCTGTGAGCAAGCTGGGCACACTTGGCTCAGCTACAGGCACCAGAGCCTTCTCCACTTCTCCTGGCACAGCAGCCCGGTGACAATGGTGGCTGAGGTACTCATGAGGGCAGCCCAGGACAAGGAGTGGGAAGGCTGCACAGCCCGCAGCTCACAGGCTACAGCTCACAGGCCACACTTCCGTACAGCATAACCACTTGTGTCCACCTGGCTGCTGTCTAGAGAGGATGGATGTCAGCACTAGCATTCTGGCAGACGGCAGGCCTCTCCTGGCCTAGGAACCTTCCCAGGGCCGCCAGGAACACAAGCCCACTTGCTCACCTGCACTCACTCATGCAACATTACTAAGCATCTGCTCTGCCAGACTGTGCTGAACTCTGGGGGACATAGTAAGCAACAGGGCAGGCAAGTCCTCCACCTCAGGAAGTCCCATTCTGACAGGAAAACAGCAGCAAACAGTGTGGACAGAAATAGGAGACTGGTGCGGACAAGTGCTCAGGGGGTTGGAAAGCCAATCTCTGAGTAGCGGACAGAAGGGGCAGCAATAGATGGGCTAGGTGGAGTGGACTGTCTCTCGTGCCAACACAAGGAACATGCTCTAGGAGCACCACCTCTACCTCCTGCATCCCAGGCACACTCTGCCCCTCTAGCCCTTCCAGTCTCTCCTCTAACATTGACATCCCAAGACCCTCCATCCAAAGACCCCCTTCTCTCTCTTCTCTGGAGGGAGCCCATGCACATCTTTTTATCCTCACCTGGCTCCTACCCTCACACCCATGGATCTGCCCCCCAGGTCTACCAACAGCCTGCTAGTTCTTCACTCCATGGCATTTCTCCCTCCTTAAAAGAGACACTTTTCCTTCTAATTCAGCAGCCTGTGTCTGGGTTTCTACCACTTAGACTCCAGGCTACTTGGCTACAAGATGTCTCCAGTTGCCTTAGGTTTTCTCATCCAGACCCTCAGCAGCACTGCTAGTCTTGGTGAGCACACTACCTTCTGCCCAGCATCCAGCAGAGATTGGTGCTGTCCTTAACAACCCCTCCTCTCCCACATAGTACAAGTATCATCAAATTCTGCAGATTATGCCTCCAAAATTTCTTCCAAGAACTGACTTCCAAACCTCTCCATTCTGACTACTCCAGTCAAACCACCACCATTTCTTCCTAACACTTCAACCACCCGGCATCTCTGTCCATTCTCCCCATTGAAGGATCTTGCTGAGGTGCAGGTCGAGCATGTCCACCTCTCAGTGCTGTCCATCCCCAAAGGATGCCAGCAGTCAAGCCCTTCTCATCTTGGCGCTGCCCATACTGCCTGCAGCCTGCTGCCTCCCATGTCCACCCTCTGTCCTAGCCCACTACCTCCTACATCCTTTCTCCGCCCCAGAGCTTCTGCCCTTCGGGTTTTGGCACAGGTGCCTCTTCTGCTAGGAGAGCTTTACTAACAATCCACCTGCTCCCCAATGCCAGCATCTCTCCATTGAGATATTTTCATGCTGAACTTACTGGATGTTCCCTGCCCCTTGTGGAAGGGACCATGCCTCTGCACGTGCTGAGCTGTAACAGAGAGGGAGGAGGCAGGGAGATTGGGTGCTGGAGAGCCATGTGCAGACACCACTGGCTGCTGGGACAGGAGTGGCCGGGCAGCCCAGCAACAAACGGGGTATAGGCCAACCTGCCTTTGCTGCCCTTGGACTGCCTGTCTACATCCCCTGCACCCCCTGTACACCCTCCCTTCCACTCCCAACCTTCCATCTAACTTAGTACCTGGACAGCATCTCCACCCCATTTTGTGCTTCCTCCAGCACTATGCACTGTTGGACGTCTTATTACGTCTTTTACTTATTTGTTGTGCCTGGTGTCTGTCACTCCCACAGGCACATAGGCTCAGCAAGGACAGTGCCTTGGTCCTGAGCACCTCCAGTGCCTAGAGTGCTGTCTACCATGTGGACTTTAGTTGGACCGATGAGAGCACCAGACTGATGAGTGGATGGCAAATGCATGCCGGACAGACATGGGAAGGCACACAGGTGAACAAGTAAACAGATACTGCATGCATGCATACACATGCGGGTGACAGGTGCAATGGAAGGGGGTGCATGAAACCTGTGTGCACACAGGGAGATGGGCCCATGTGTGCAGAGGAGAGTGAGCATGTAGGGCTGAGCATGCAGGGCTGAGCAGCAGCTCTACAGCTGCTGGGTTCAAACCCTGCATCACCAAGACTGCTATATCAGGGCACGTAGCACAGAACTGTCTGTGTCCTCGTCTACATGAAAAGTCATGGGCATGTGTCTCAAGGGACTATGGCAGTGACCAAAGAAGCTCACGTAGCATAGGGTGCAATTGCACCCTCAGGGCACCTACAGGCCATGCTGGTTCCTGTGTCTCTGCAGGTCATGATGAATGGGAAAGAGAGACAGCCACATGCCGGGGCAACGAGGGACTCACAGGTTGGTGGGGCTTAAGCAGAACATGGAGCTATATGGCACAATGGGTCGGGGGCCGCTCCTCATCACGTCATCGGCTTCCACCTCCTTCTTCCCCTCCACTTGGCTCTCCGGGTCGACGTTACCACCTGTGAGAGTACAGAGCCACCAGGTAAGGGTGTGGTGTGCACACAGCCCACATCACATGATCTCTCCACCAGGAAGGCCTGGCCAGGCAGGCTTCGCAGACATGGCTGAGGGGATGACGGCAGGCCACAGCCACAACCAAGTCCCTGAGCTGTGTGTGCAGAGACTCTGATAGGCCGGTCCCTCCTTGCATCTTGATTTGGCAGGGCTGGGGTGGGAACAGATTCAAGCCCACTGCTGCCCACTAGGCTCTGCATTCTCCAAAAGGAACAAAGCCAGCCAGGCCTCCCCACGGCCTCTACAGGACCCTTGGAGCAGTGAAATTGGACAGGCAGGGCTGGCCCTGATTCAGAAGACCACAGGAGCTCCCTGACCATCATTGTCCAGTCTGAACTGACCTGGCATTTTCTCCCTCAGGATTCTAGATAAGGGCCCACAATGATAGGGAGGTCAGAAGGACCCACTGACCCAGGAAGGATTTGCTGACCAGTCTCTGCTCACAGCTCGCTCTTCCTTGGGTCCTTATGGGTCCTCACTTGGCCCCCACTCAGCACCCGACCTCCCCCAGGCCCACCCTCTGCTTGCTGAATGAGTACTCCAGCCCTGCCCAGTTTTGTTCCCACAAACCAAACTGCCCAGGACTGAGATGGCCATAACCTGATATGTCAGATAAAGCCTGCTATTCATGCATTTTGCTCACAACTCTGCATCTTTAATTATCCTAACATATACTTCAACTCTTGTGGGTGACAGAGTTCCTAAGACCTCAGGGACACCAAAGAAGATAGTACAGTGACTTGGAGCCCCCCCGCCACCTGCTGTATCTCCTTTTTACTTCTTTAAAGAAACATAAAAGCAAAGAGGATATTAAGAACAAAAATGAAGGTGCTTATCCCTACAGCCTGCTGTAGAGAACAAGCTCCAAGCCCTCCTTGGCCACTGACCACTCTGAAGTCCTGCAGAGAATAGCTGGGGCAGAAAAAAGAGCCTTGTGTGGCATGTGAGAACAGCTGATGTGGCACCAGGCAGCCAGCTCCCCTACCCACAGGCATAGGCATTTTTATAGTGACCACTTATGAAATGGCTATCATCAAATTTCTCTGCTGAAAACATAAATTATTAAATACACAGACCTCTGAGAAAGAAATCTGACAATACTTAATTAAAGCTTAAAATACTCTATTAATATCTAAGACATTATCCGCTAAGGCAATCAAGCATACACACAGCAATCTGTATTTACTTTGTTATAAGTTCTTTTACAGTAACAAAAGTTATGAAACATATAACCACAGTTTGACTAAGTAAAATATGAAATGTTTATATGAAGCACCACACTATTAATATTAAAAAAGCTTACACCTGGGCAGCACCTGTGGCTCAGTAAGTAGGGCGCCGGCCCCATATGCCGAGGGTGGCAGGTTCAAACCCAGCCCCAGCCAAACTGCAACAACAACAACAAAAATAGCCAGGTGTTGTGGCGGGCGCCTGTAGTCCCAGCTGCTTGGGAGGCTGAGGCAAAGAGAATCACGTAAGCCCAAGAGTTATAGGTTGCTGTGAGCCGTGTGACGTCATGGCACTCTACCCGAGGGTGGTACAGTGAGACTCTGTCTCTACAAAAAAAAAAAAAAAAAAAAAAACTCACACCTGTTGTCCCAGCAATGTGGGAGGAAGGTCACTTGAGACCTCAAGTTTAAGTCTAGCCTGGGAAACATAATGAGAACCCCATTTCTATAAATAAATTGATTAAATTTAAAATGACTTCACAGATGTAAGAGGAAATTTATGACATGGTAAGTTAAAAGAAAAAAAAAGGCAGGCCACATACTTGTATACCCTACATGAGCCCCACCTGTAGAAAATAACACCCATGCAAGGAGAGAAATAACACCAAAACGTTAGCTGTGACCTCAGAAGGGCTGTTAGACCATACTTTTTGTTTTATTACACTTCTTTTGTCCTGCTTGTTTGCATGTCTCATAATTTTTTATTGCATGCTGCACGTGGTATATAAATGATACCAGATAATGTCTTCCACCAGTGAAAGTACCCTTTTGTCTATTAGGCAGATAGGATGAAGGATTTATCACTTTAATTCAATCAGGGATTTATTTTAGGCTGAGTCTGCCTACAGCTGTGGCCAGAATCCTGTACCCATTTATATTATTTATGCTTATAAGGGGAGGCTCTGGGAGGATGATGGTGGACCCAGCTCCTGCACCAGTAAGACAGAGACAGCTGCAGACGGGCACTGGGTACCCAGACACATGGCAATGGAAGACTAGACAGCAAACATTCAGCATTACCATCATGAGTTCTAGAAGCAGCACAAAGGGCTTGGATATCTACATATCACCTTTAAAGTTAGGAATACTTATTATTTAAAGCCACACTTCTTTCACAATAACAGCAACGCACAACAGGAGAAAAGACCCAATTGGGACTCAAGAATTCCCTTCACATCACAGCTATGTGAGTTTCAGGCCAAGGCTGAACTTTCTTTTTTTTTATTGACAGTCTTATTTTGTCATTCTCTGTAGAGTACTGTGATGTCACAGCTCACAGCAACCTCAAACTCTTGGGCCCAAGTGACTATCTTGCCTCAGCCTCCCAAGTAGCTGGGACTACAGGCACCCACTACAACACCTGGCTACTTTTTGTTTGCAGTTGTCATTGTTTAGCAGACCCCGGGCCAGGCTGGAACCCACCAGCCTTGGTGTATGTGGCTGGCACCCTAACCACTGAATTATGGCACTGAGCCAGGCTGTTCCTTGAAAGCAAATGCCCACCAGGATCCTCATCTCACAGGAAAACAGGGTTGAGTCTCAGCGTTTAAGGCTGCAGAAATTTTGACACTGACCATAAATGCTAATAGAAATTAAACTTCGCGGGCGGCGCCTATGGCTCAGTGAGTAGGGCGCCAGCCCCATATGACGAGGGTGGCGGGTTCAAACCCAGCCCCGGCCAAACTGCAACCAAAAAATAGCCGGGCGTTGTGGCGGGCACCTGTATTCCCAGCTGCTCGGGAGGCTGAGGCAAGAGAATCGCGTAAGCCCAAAAGTTAAGAGGTTGCTGTGAGCCGTGTAATGCCACGGCACTCTACCCGAGGGCGGTACAGTGAGACTCTGTTTCCACACACACACACACACACACACACACACACAAAATAAATTAAACTTTGCTATTATTTTTTATCAGGACCATTCCAGTTTTTTAGTTTCTGGTTAAAGAGTTAAACAACTCTTGAGTCATTGGGCCCAACTCTACTCTTCCTACACCTCTACGATTTCTAGTGCAAGGCATTTTTGGGAGTGCACGTGTCAGGTCACACAGGACTGTCTGAACTTTAGGAAGAAAGAGAATTATAGCAAATGGAGGTTTGAGCTGTAAGACTAAAAGGTAAGCCAAAGAGCAGTGAGAAATCTAAAACTGGCAAATCTAAATAAACATGGTCTCTATCATGTACAAAGCAATAATAATATTTACTGTGCAGAATTTTTTTTTTTTTTTTTTTTGTAGAGACAGAGTCTCACTGTACCGCCCTTGGGTAGAGTGCCGTGGCGTCACACGGCTCACAGCAACCTCTAACTCTTGGGCTTAAGCGATTCTCTTGCCTCAGCCTTCCGAGCAGCTGGGACTACAGGCGCCCGCCACAACGCCGGCTATTTTTTTTGTTGTTGCAGTTTGGCCGGGGCTGGGTTTGAACCCGCCATCCTCGGCATATGGGGCCGGCACCCCACTCACTGAGCCACAGGCGCCGCCCTCTACTGTGCAGAATTTTTAAAAAAGAGCTGGAATGCTATACAACAGTAACAAAGAAGTTGGGAAAAATGGGACTAAGTTACTATTCTAAGGTCTTAGTATTATTAAAAGGGAAGTTAACGATTATAGATTTTTATTGTGAATACAGGTAAAATTACAAATTTAATCACTAAAAGAACAGAAATAGAATCTATAGTTTTTAAACCAGGAGAAGGCAAAGTGGGACATGTAAGCAAATAAACAATCAAAATCAGTTAGTATTAAAAAGGAAGGAAAAAGCATATGAAAAATGGAATAAATGTCATAATCTAAGATGGATGAAGAAAGTCCAAGTAAATTACTAGTCATAATAATTATGAGCAGACTAAATTGGGCAATTAAATGACAAAGATTCAGCAAGATTTTATAAAATAACAGTTATAAAATATGTAGTTTCCAAACAACAAGCCCAAAATACAAGGCCACATAAAGCATGAAAGTCAAAAGATGGAAAAATATATACTTGGCAAATGCTTACCTAAAATAAAAAAGCTCAGGGAGCCATATTCACATTGAGACAAAAATCACTAGAATTAAAGGGGACTGGCCAGGCACGGTGGCTCACACCTGTAACCCCAGCACTCTGGGAGGCCGAGGCAGGAGGATTCCTTGAGCTCGGGAGTTGGAGACAAGTCTGAGCAAGAGTGAGACCCCATCTCTACTAAAAATGGAAAAACTAGGCAGATGTTGTGGTGTACTTCCTCTGTAGTTCCAGCTACTTGGGAGGCTGAAGGAGCAGGATTGCTTGAGCTCAGGAATTGAGGTTGCTGTGAGCTGTGACTCCATAGCACTCTACCAAAGGCGACATAGTGAAACTCTGTCACAAAAAAAAAAAAAAGAAAAAGAAGATAACTGCTTATATATATTTCAGTAGAAAGTTTTTTATTTTTATTTATTTTTTTATTTTATTTATTATTATTACTATTATTATTATTTTTTTTTTTTTTCAGTTTTTGGCCAGGGCTGGGTTTGAACCTGCCACCTCCAGCATATGGGGCTGATGCCCTAACTCCTTTGAGCCACAGGCACCGCCCTATTTTTTTTTTTTTTTTTTTGCAGTTTTTGGCCGGGGCTGGGTTTGAACCTGCCACCTCTGGCATATGGGGCTGGCACCCTACTCCTTTGAGCCACAGGTGCCGCCCCAGTAGAAAGTTTTTTAAAGAAAGCAAGAAATAAGCTCTTACAAAAGAAATTGAGAAGCACATAGTCACTATTTTAGAAATGTACATACTACATAATAGATGGTTAGTAATATTCTAGGTTGTTTTTATACTACGCTGCACATTTCAAACACAACAGCAAGTGCACAATACCACCTATGATGCTTACAAAAGAAATGGCCTCAATTCTTTCTAACCAAGTCTCTAGATCTGCGCTTCACAAATGGGTGACTTTGGTACCATCTGGGGCATCTGGTGAGTGCAGACCAGGCTGCTGTTACACACCCTGAGACGCTCAGGACAGCTGCCAACAACAGAATTTCAGTGGTGCCACAGCTCAGCAGCTCTGTCCTAGGTCTAATCACCAGTAGCAGAATATAGTGAGGACAGAGGAATTTACTAAATGACACCACGATGCAGTCAACCAAATCAACAATGTGAGAAATTATACAGGACAAATGGTATGTTTTTTCAACAAACAAATGGCATAAAGAAAAGAGAAAATCATCATAACATAAAAGAGACGTTTTCAAAATGAAGCAAGTCAAAGGAGTAAACCTTGTTTGGACTCTTATTCAAACAAACCATCTGTAAAATGTTATTTTTGAGATAGCCAGTAAAGTTTGAACCTAGAATAGATTGGTTGTTAGCAAGGAACCATTACCAATATTGTAAAGTATAATAACAAAATGGCCGGGTGCAGTGGCTCAGGGCTGAAATCCCCATACTTTGGGAGGCCAAGGCAGAAGGACCCCTTGAGCTCAGGATTTGGAGGCTGCAGCATTGCACCCCAGCCTGAGCAACAGAGAGAGACCTTGTCTCAGAAAAAAAAAAAAAAAAGAAAGAGCTACTGTGGCTATTAATTATTAATGATGCTTACTGGCATATTTATACCTAAAAATGATACACAAGAAAGCAAGAGAAAGTTTAAGTGAACAAGATTGGCAAAGTGTGGGCAGCTGCTGAAGGCAGAAGCCACTTGCCCTTGTCTCTGCCTCCCCATGTATTTCAGCTTCCACAATAAATATGGTTTATTGAAGCAGCTACAGAGAGAAGACACAGCCATAAAAAGGAGAAACAATTCAGACTGACAACTGGCTTCTCAAAGGAATCAACAGAGGCAGAAGACAGTGGAACGGTCTCAATATCCTGAGAGAAAATAGCAAACTAGAATTCCATGTGAAGTAGAATTAATAACAGTGGCAAAGACCACTCAGGCAAAATGAGAGAACTTACCACCACTCAATCTAAACAAAGTTAGGAAAGATGTTCTTCAAGCAAAAGGGAAAAAGAAAGAAAGAAAAAAAAAAAAACTGGATGATCTGAAATAGAAGTGATGAAAGATGAGAGGGAATAATGAAATCAACAGCAAAAATAAGGGAGAAAAAATCAACATAGAAAAACCTGTCAACTGGAAATTCAAAACCATACTTATAAATAACACATAAATCAATTAAGAAATCATAATCACACTTGGAAAAAAGACTTAAAACAAGAAACCAATATTTCAAAGTTTATAATATGCAATTAAAATAATTCTCAAAGTGAAAATTAAAGCTTTAAACACACCTCAAATTCCATGAGCTAAATATTCAAATAAAGAACTGGAGAAAGAATATTACGGTATGGATAAAGTAAGTAGATTAAAGGAAATAATAAATTAGAACAAGAATTAATGAAACAGAAAACAAAGATGCAACAGAAAAGATCAAGAAAGACAAAGATTGAGATGCTGGTAAACTGTTTAAATTGACAAATCATTAGGGGAAAAGAGTTTTTCAAGTGAAGGAGGGAGGGAGAAAAGGTAAGAAGGCAATTATAAGTGGCCATACTACAAATCCAGCAGAAAATAAAAAGATAGTAAGAAACTAGTGCCTGTAGATAATGGCAGTTACCTACACTCAAATTTCTCCCCATACCCTCTATTTCTCAATATAGAGAAAGAACAAAATTATCCACAGTCTATCCCTGTAGTATATGAGAAACAAGAAACCATAAGCTTTAGCCTGCATGTAAGTGTGGAAATAACAACAACAGAGTAAGACTCTACTCCCTTCCCCAAAGGAGGATATTCTTGAACTAGAAAGCAAGTAAGTTACCCAGACCTCTACCCTACCCTCCACAAAGTCACATGTAATTGCTGGTCCAGGAAAATTTACACAGTTTATCATTATGTGAAAAAGCTTCTATAAGAAGAAAGTAGAAAGGAAGGATAAAAACTTTTCAGCTAACAAAATTTTACAAAACACCCCCCTGTAAAGTAGAGGAAAACTAATATAACTTTTCAATATGAATCAAATATAATTGAACAAACAGTGCTAATAGGAAAGATTACTACAAATCAGATTCAAAAGCTCAAAATAAAATGGAAGGACAACTAGAAGATGTGGGATGAGCACTAACGAGAAATTAAAGAAGACGAAATCATCTCAGAAAGAAAATTAAAGAGAAAGACAAAATTATCTCAGAAAGAACAAGGAGTCCAAGGGAGAACAGATAGGACTGAAAGTTTATCAACATAAAAGGAAGATAGGTGTGAGATGAGCCAAGAGGATACTATGAAATGAGCTATCCAAAGGATCAGAAATAAAGTTATAGACAAGACAGGCAACAGAGAGCCAAAGTTTGCACAACTGGAATGTCTGAAATACAAAAATAATACAGCATAATGGAACTAACAATTGTAACAATAATCTCAGAATTTTTTCCTGAAATAAAGTGCCAAAAATAATAAAATGGGAAAATGATAATCCTTTAAAAAAATGTTAATGGAATGATTGGACATCCATTAGAGGGGGGGGGAAACCCTTTCAATCCTTATCTCACATTACATATAAAAATTAACTCAAGACTTCAGCTTCTGAAGACAACAGTACTGCCTCATCCACTCTGCTAAGCACAGCAAATACAGTCATCCCCATTTACCCTTGGGGACTACATTCCAAGACCCCCAGTGCATGACCAAAATCTTAGATAGTACTGATTTTTCCTCAAAATACTGTTTTTTCCTATATATACATACATATGATAAAGTTTAACTTATAAATTAGGCACAGTAAGAGGTTAATATCAATTTATAATAAAATTATAACAATATCCTGTAATAAAAACTATACAAATGTGGTCTCTGTCAAAATATCTCATTGTATTATTCTCATCCTTCTTATGATGATGTAAGATGATAAAATGCCTATGAAATAGGATCAAGTGAGGTGAATCATAGGCACTGTGATATAAATGGAAAATTACAGAAATAAACAATTTACAAGTTTTATATTGCCCACTGTTCTAAGTAGTATGATGAAATCTCATGCCATCCTACTCCATTCTGCCCCCAATCACCTCTAGTCATTAGCTATCGTGTAAGCTGAAATGGTATCATAGTGCTTGTGCTCAAGTAACCCTCATTTTACTTAATAATGGCCATTTTCAGATTGCAGTGGACCTCAGGTAACTGAAACCTAGGAATGTGAACCCTTGGGCAAGGGTGCTACTCTGTATAAGATTCTTGGATATCACATACAAGGCAAATATGAGAAAGTTCTGAAAGGTGGAAAGAAGGCGGCAGATTGGCCAGGGACCTTGGGACCTGAGGAACAATGCAACAGTAAGTTTTTCTTTTCTTTGTTTTCTTTTATGCCCCATACACCCTCAACTTGGTGCCAGAGAAGCTGGCAACTCAGAAATGCCAGCAAGCACAAATTTGTAAAAGTAAAAAAAAAAAAAAATCAACTCTCTTGGGTGGCGCCTGTGGCTGGCTCAGTGGGTAGAGCACTGCCCCCATATACCGAGGGTAGCTGGTTCAAACCCAGCCCCGGCCAAACTGCAACAACAACAACAAAATCAGATCTCCTTAGTGAATGGACTAGGAAGGGGAAGGCTAGCAAGACAGAGCACTCACAGACAATGACCATGGCACCACAACCAAGCTTCACAGGGACACTGCAACCTCCACTTACCTCAACAGAGACTGAGTGCGGAGCCTAGAATTCCACCCTCACCATTTGTAATGAGGTGGTCTCAGGAAAGCCAAGTCTCTGGTCTCAAGGGAGCAGGGACTTCTATTCCTGCCCTGTGATAGCAAGACCCTGACCTACACAATGCCAGAGGGCCTTGTGGGGAGCAACCAGCATTAATGACCCATCTTCTCCCTACTTAGAACAGCACATCCTAGTGGAAAGCCAGCACCCTCCCCACTACCTGGAGGGAATGAGGCCAACCCTGCTATGTGGGTGGCAGCCACACTGGTGGCAGTAACAAGGCACTTCTACCTCTCACAGTCCAACTGAGAGAGTGGCATCCTGGGGAGCCCAATGGTAACAAAGACCTCCCTACCACTCAGTGTCGATGGAGGTCAAATTCATCCACCCCATCCAGCAATAATCGGGCAACTCCCAACACTGCCCTTGCTGCAGTGAAAGCACAGCAGACCAGCTTAAGCAGGGGATTTAAACAAGACTCAGAGACTTACAACATAATACCAAAGTATCTAGGTTTCAATCAAAATTCACTCATCACACCAAGAACCAGGAAAATCTCCACTTAAATGAGAAAGACAATCACAAGACACCAAGGTGATATAAATGTTAGAATTAACTGACAAAGATTTTTAAAGCAGCCATCATAAAAATGCTTAACAGATAATTAAAAACACACTTAAAACAAATGAAAAATAGAAAATCTCAGCAAAGAAACAGAAGATATGAAGAACCAAATGGAAACTTTGGAACAGAAAACACAATAACTGAAATTAAAAACTCAATAGATAGGCTCAACAGCAGAATGGAGGGCACAGAGGAAAGAATCAGTGAACTGGAAGATAGAACAATAGAAATTATCCAATATGAACAACAGAGAGAAAATAGACTGAAAAAAGTGAAGAATCTCAGGGGCCTGTATTCATCTTTTCTGTAACAAAAGATGTAACATTCACTTCATCAGAGTCCTTGAACAAAAAGAGAAAGGGGCAAAGATGAAGAAGTATTATTCAAAGAAATAAAAGATGAAAACTTTCCATATTTGGCAAAAGACATAAACTTACAGATTCAAGAAGTTGAGTGAACCCCAAACAGGATAAACTTAAAGAAACTCACGCCAAAACACAACATAATCAAATTCTGAAATATAAAGACAAAGAAAAAAAAACCTTGAAAGCAGTGAGAGAAACAACATCTTACCTATAGGAAGAAAACAATTTGAATGACAGTGGATTTCTCATCAGAAACCATGGAGGTCAGAAGGAAGAGGCACACGTTTTCTTCAAGGGCTGAAAAAAAGAGCTGTCAACCCAGAAATCTATACCCAATGAAAATATCCTTCAGGAATGAAGGGAAAACCAAGACACTCTCGGATGAAGGAAAACTAAAAGAATCTGTAACCTGCAGACCTACCCTAAAAGAATGTCTAAAAGAAAATCCTCTAAACAGAAAATAAATTATGAAAGAAGAAATATTGGAATAGCAGAAAGGAAAAAAGAATAACAGGAGTAAAAATATGGGTAAATACAACACACTTTTCTTCTCTTGAGTTTTATAATTATGAGTTATGTTTGACAACTGAAGCAAAAATTATAACACACTCTGAAGTGGTTCTCATTGTATGCAGAGGAAAAATTTAAGACATTTGTATTATAAATGGGGGCAGAAAAGAGATGTAAAGAGAGGTGAAGTTTTTATATTTCATGTGAACTGGTAAAATGACAACACCACTATGTAGGGTAAATTATGTATATAAAATGTAACACCTAGGGCAACAACTAAAAAACCTATAAGAGAGATACACTCAAAAATACTATAGATAAATTAAAATAGAACTGTAAAATATGTTCAAGTAACCCACATGAAGAGAAGTCAAGGAAACTAGAGAAATGGAAAACAAGAAATAAAATAGCAGACGTAAGCTCTAATATATCAATAATTACATTAAATGGAAACAGTAGCTGGGCACAGTGGTGCGCACCTATAATGTCAGCTACTTGGGAGGCTGAAGCAGGAGAATCACTTGAGGCCAGGAGTCTGTGACTAGCCTGGGTTACACAGTGAGACCCCTATCTCTAAAAGGAAGAAAAAAAAAATTAGCTAGGCATGGTGGTATGCTCCCACAGTCCCAGGTACTCTGGACGCTGAAGTGGGAAGATCGCCTGAGCCTAGAAGTTTGAAGCTACAGTAAGCAGTGATCACTACTCCAGCATAGGCAACACAGTGAGGCCCTATTACTGAAGTAAATAAACAAACAAATAATATATAAGTGGTTTAAATGTGTGAAATAAAAGATGGAAGTGACAGAGTGGATTAAAAACATGATCTACTGTCCTATCTATAAGAAACTCACTTCTGGGCAGCACCCATAGCTCAGTGGGTAGGGTGCCAGCCACATACACCCAGGCTGACAGGTTTGAACCTGGCCTGGGCCAGCTAAACAACAATGACAACTGCAACAACAACAAAAAAAAAAAAAAAAAAAAGGAAAGAAAGAAAAGAAACTCACTTCAAATATATCTCAATAGCGAGGTTGAAATTAAGTTTAAAAACAGACCATGCAAACATTAATTGAAAGAATATTTATATCAGACAGACTTCAGATCAAAGAAAACTATAAGGTACAGAGAAAGATATTATACAATGATTAAAGGGCTGATCCACCAAGAAGATACAGAAACCTTAAATGTGTATGCACCCAACAGCAGAACTGTAAATACATGAAACAAAACTTAAGGGAAATAGATAAAACCACCTTCATAGCTGGAGACCTGAACACCCCTTCACAACAACTGACAGATCAAGACAGAAAGTGAGCACACACAGACACCAGTAACACCACCAGCCAAGAGCGCCTCACTGTCGCTGTGTCCAGTTAATGTGGGACGCACACTCTTCCCAAACACTCAACAGAACACAGATCAAGACATGCCCTAGCCATGAAACAGACCTTAACAAACTAAAAGAAATAAAATAATACAGGATGTGTTCACTGACCACAAAGTAATCATCAAACTAAAAGTCAATAACAGAAAAACAGGAAAATCCCCCCAAATGCTTAGAAACCAAACAACATGCTTCTAAATAATCCAAGAGACAAAAAGAAGTCCCAAGGGAAATTTTTTAAGTGGAAGTGAACAGTAGCGAAAATATATAATATGAAAACCTGTGGGACGCAATTGAAGCAATGCCAAGAGGGATACTCATGGAACTAAATGTTTGCAATAGAAAAGAAGAAAAGAGTCAACTCTAAGCTCCCACCTTTAGAAACTAAAAAGGAGTTTTAAGCCCAAAGCAAACAGAAAGAGGAGAGCAGTAAGGAAAAGAAATCAAAAGAAACTGAACAACAGAAAAACAGTAGAGAAAATCTGGTTCTTTGAAAAGATCAGTAAAATTAACAAAATTCTAGCAAGTCTGACAAAAATAAAAGAGAAAGGGCAACAAATTACCAATATCAGAAGTGAGGCAGCAGCTGCCACCACAGATCATGCTGACATCAAAAGGACATTAACAAAATATTACAAACTATACACATAAATTAGATAAATTAAATGGACCAATTCCTCAAAAAGCACAGACTACTGGGCACAACTCACCCAACAGCCCTATCTATACCTAGTAAGAAAAGTGAATTTGTAGCTTAAAACTTTCAAAAAAGAAATGTTTCATTGGCAAATTCTACCAAACATTTAAAGAAGAATTAACATGAGTTCAACAGCATCTCCTCCAAAAAAACAGAAGGAACAATTCCATTCAACTCAGAACATTTTAGGAATCCAATATTACTCTGATTCCAAAATCAGACAAAGACAATTCAAACCATTTTATAAATCAGTATTACTCTGATACTAAAACCAAAGACAGCACAAAAAAGAAAATTACAAACCAATATCCATCATGAATATAGCAGCAAAACTCCTAACTAAATATTAGCAAATAGAATTCAGCAATACACTGGAAAAATTATACACAAATAACCAGTAGGGTTTATCCCAGGGTTCAGGCTGGTTTGATATCTGAACACCAATCAATACAAACTACCTTACTCACAGGAAAAAAAAGGAAAAAACAAACCATGGCCATATCAAATGTATAAAAAACTCTCAAAAAAAAAAAAAGTCAGGAATAAAGAGGAACTTCCTCTAGTTGGTAAAGAACACCTACAAAAACAACAGCCATGTAAGATGCCCTGCAGGTGTAATCCCACATGGGTGCATCTTACAAGGGTACATGTGAAACTTAGTAAATGTAGAATATAATTGTCCTAATACAATAACTGAGAAAATGTCAGGAAGGCTATGTTAACCAGTGTGATGAAAATGTGTCAAACTGTTTATAAAACCGGTGTATGGTGCCCTATGATTGCACTAATGTACACAGCTGATTTAATATTAATTAAAAAAATAAATAAATGTTCAATTTAGCAGAAAAAAAAAACACCCAAAAACTTAGGTGGGAAACTGCATGCCCCCTAAGGCGGGACGTCACTCCCCACAGCTGACCCCAGACATGCCCCATGGAAGGGAGGGGAACAAAGGCACATGTGGAAATGGACAAAACCAAAACTGTTCATTTGCAGATGACCTTATTATCCACATACAAAATCCCAAAGAATCCACAAACGTATACCTAGAGGAAATATATGCCAAAATTACTTCTAAAACTTTTCTTTTGGGTGGTGCCTGTGGCTCAAGGAGTAGGGCGCCTGCCCCATATACTGGAGGTGGCGGGTTCAAACCCGGCCCCAGCCAAAAAAAAAAACAACTTTTCTTTTAAAGTTTGATAAAAGAAGCCAAATCAGAATTGTAATCTACAATTAAATTAGTAATCAGGCAAATTCATAACTTTTATTTTATTTTATTTTTTTTTAATTTTTTTCTTAAATCATAACTGTATACAAGAATGGAAGAAAAAATACCCAATGTACACAGCCCTACTATGAAACTAATTTGGGGCTCTCACATGAAAGCTATAACCCAGTTACAACTTAACAATAGGGGGAAGTGGGAAAGGGGGGGGTGGGTAGAGGGAGGGGAATCGGTGGGAATCACACCTGTGGTGCATATTACAGGGGTATTTGCGAAACTTGTTAAATCTAGAATGTAAATGTTTTGGCAAATTCATAACTTTAAATAATCATATAATAAAATAAAATATCCAACTCAAGAAGCTAGAAAACGAACAACAAAGTAAAACAACAGAAAGCTAGAGGGAAATAATAATAACCATAAAGGGAAGTAATGATTTTAACAACAAGACCACAGTAGTACTAATAAATTAAAAGGCTGGCTTTCTTTTTATGAAAAAAAGTATATAAATGAATAGTTCACTTTTTTTTAAAAAAGGAAAACACAAAGGATAAAAATGACAAGGGAGAAAATGCACTGAAACAGAGAGAAACTAAAAACAAAACTGAAGCCACTCACACTTCTATATAAATAAACTGGGAAACCTAGATCAAATCAATAATTTTTAAGAACACAAGGGAATTCTACCAAATATCTAAAACCCAAATAATTCCAATGCTACTTGAACTACTCCAGAGCACAGGAAGAAAACATCCTACTTCTTTTTATGAGCCAAGAACATGAACATCTCACAGATTAACTCCTCAGGTGAGATTTCCCAGTAGACTGCCTTCAAGTTTTATAATGTCCCTACTTCAGGAAAACACATACAGTGTATATCTCTCATTACAGCTCTAAATTTCAAAGCATATAAATCTCTTTTCCAATGATGGGCTTTTTGGCTAATGCTTATGTAGGAAAAATGTATACAACCTCAAAACTTAGTATAATGTTTTTAACAAAATAATGTGGGAAAAATCCTCAGGCAAGCTTCCAAATTCAGTTGGTAGATTATCAGAATCATGTGTGGATGTTTTTGAAAACCCTAAGTTTTAATAAATGAGGTGTCCAAGTAATGGTTTATTAACAGGTACTTTAATTGGGGATCAGGAAAAAATATGCTAAACATGTTATGTCCTAGTATGATAGTTTGTTACTTTTCGTTGTTTAACAGTGCTTTAATTATAATTTACATTGGGGATTTTTAGTTAACATGTAACCCATTATAACTTTTTACCATTTTAAATTATGAAAATGAGACTCCTATTCAGAACATTTGATTTTTAGGAATGGAGCAGTGAAGTTAAGCAAGAGATAACTATATGGAATTGATTTCTAAACATTACGATATTTGAGTGCAATATAAGAAAGCTAATGAACATATCTCACTTAAAAATATCAACCCAAGGGCAGCGCCTGTGGCTCTGTGAGTAGGGCGCCGGCCCCATCTACCAAGGGTGGCGGGTTCAAACCTGGCCCCAGCCAAACTGCAACAACAACAAAATAGCTGGGAAATAGCTGGGCGTTGTGGTGGGCGCCTGTAGTCCCAGCTACTCGGGAGACTGAGGCAAGAGAATCGCCTAAGCCCAAGAGCTGGAGGTTGCTGTGAGCTGTGACACCATGGCACTCTATTGAGGGTGACAAAGTGAAACTCTGTCTCTAAAAAAAAAAAAAGTCAACCCCAAATCCTACATAAAATATTAAATGGAATCCAACTGCACACTAAAAATAAATACGACATCAATAAACCAAATTGGGTTTATTCTGATTATAAACATAGTTTTATATTGGGAAATCAATTTCTATAAACCTCTATATTTTAAGAGAGAAAAGACATGCTCTCTATGGATGCTGAAAGGGTCTTCAACAAAATTTAACCTCTACTCCAGATAAAAACACTTACTGAACTAGGAATGAATGGTTACCATAACATGATTTTACATACACATATATACTCTTCAGGCCCCAAACTAGAATCTCACTTAATGTAGGCAGAAATAGCACAAGCAAAGCCACTAAAACTCCATTGTTATCTGACAGTAAAATCAGACCAAAAAATAATGAGAGACCTGAGACTTAGAAAGGAAGAGTTAGAACTATATTTGTAGATTTCTTTGGATAATATACTTGGAGAAAACAAAGAGAATCAACATTAAAACTAATAAACAATATGAGGATTCAGCAGGATACATTATTATTATATAAATATCATATAAAAAGCCTTGATTTCTGCTTCGAGCAGACGTAATAACACAGACCAGATTAAACCACATTCCTCAACATTAACAACCAAATACCAGACATCATGAGAATGAAAAAGCAGGTCACAAACTAGGAAAATATCCTTCAAGAACACATATATGCTAAAAGATTTGCATCAAAAACATACAAAAAACTCTTAAAACTCAACAATTAGAAAATAAACAACCAGATGGACAAAAGATCTGAATAGGAACCTCATCAAAGAGGATCATAACAGGTGGCAAGCATATGAAAAGATGCACATATGTAGCATGGAATCTCACATTAAACAAGATACTACTACATGCCTAATTAGAACAGCCAAAACCCAAAACACTGACACCCAGTATTGGCGAGGATATGGAATGATGGGAAATCTTATTGATCACCGGTGAAAATACAAAATGGTGCAGACACTTCAGAGAAAGTCTGTCAGTTTCTTATAAAGAGAAATACAGTTTTACCATACAACCCAACAGTCATGCACTTAGGGATTTACATATGTGAGCTGAAAACTTACGTCCACAAATAAACTTGAACATAAATGTTTATAGCAATTTTATTCATAATAGCTGAAAACTGGAAGCAATCAAGATGTCCTTCAATAGATAAATGAGTAAACAAACTATGGTACATCCAGACAACAAAATATTAACTCAATGCTAAAAAAAAAAAAAGCGCTATGAAGCCACAAAAAGACAGAAGAACAAGCATACTGGCAAGTGAAAGAAGCCCATCTGAAAAAGCTACATACTATTTGATTACAATCTAATGACATTCTGGAAAAGGCAAATATATGGAGACAGTAAAAGATCAGTGGTTACCAGCAAGGGTGGTGGAAAAGAAATAGAGAACAGGGGTCGCATCTGGATTCCTGTGGATAGAAGCCAGGTGGAGACCCGGGCTGGCCCTCAAGCTAATCCAGAGAGAATCAGAGAAGGCAGCAGGAAAGACAAAGACTCTTGTGCCCAAAGGAAGTAACCCAGACAATGGATTAAGGACGCAAACAAAAAGGGAAGATGGAGCAGCTAGAGCCTGTGGCCATCCTTGGTTATGCCTGGGATCATGCACTGGTCCACAGGCCCAGGCGAGAGCCCCTGAGTAAGAGACAACAGGCACATGTGTCTCATTGTGCCAGTGCATCTGCAAACGTGTGTGTGTGTGTGTGGAGGCACCTGACTGGGTTTACCCCATCTGCTTGAGAACTAAATGCTTCATCTGGCACTCAGTGTGAATCCTGCTACTATAGCCTCTCTCCTACCCAGTTGGAACGTTTCCTTTGTACTTAGAGGGGACAGCTCCTCTTGGATGCTCATGAAATGACCATGCACTGTGTCCACTGTGTGAGTAGCTGTGACTGTTGCCTTCAGGTCTCTGCCTACTACATTGACTTGAAGACAGAAAAGGCTTTTTTTTTTTTTTTTTTTTAATGGAAACAGAGTCTCAGTCTGTTGCCCAGGCTAGGATGCAGTGGTGTCGTTACAGCTCCCAGCAACCTCTTGGGTTCAAGAGATACTGCCTCAGCCTCCCATCTAATTTTAGTAGAGATGAGGTATCACTCTTGCTCAGGATGGTCTCAAACTCCTGAACTCAAGTGATCCTGCCACCTCGTCCTCCCAGAGTGCTGGGGTTGCAGGTATGAGCCATTGTACAGGCCCAGAAATGACATCTCATTCACACGTGCCCTCAGGGCACGTGAGAGAGCAAGAAGAAAGACAGCAACCGTGCAAAGGCCTGAGAGAAACTTCAGGGTGGGGGCTATACAGGCATGTGAACAGCTGGAAGAAGGGCTACGGAGAATCTTCTCCTCCTCACCTACCAGGCAAGGCTACAGCCATACTCTTTAGCAGCTTCTCAGCAACTAAAAAGAATTGTGACCACTTTGTGGTCTATCTTCCTGGCAAGACAGACTCCCTCCTCCTGTGTTCCTCACACTCTAAAACAATGCCTGGCACTTAGCTGGCAACTTGCAAATATTTTTGAGGGAAGGAGAATGGAGCTTACCCTTAGTTATTCTGGGGCACTAGAAGTCAAAGGGATAACAAGCGACAGATGCTGACAGCAAAGGACTTTCTCTGTAGCTGGAGAACGAGTCAGAGGCACTCTGTGTACCCAACTAGATGCCAAGCAGGAGGCATGGGGATAGCTGGACCTGCACAAGGTGGACCCTGCCCTACCGGTATAGGGAGATACTCACGGGGAACCACGGTTGTCTTCCCAGGAGGGCCCGTCAGAGTCACTGGGATGTGTACAGTGGTGCTTGGGTCTGAGGGGTGACTGCCCATCCGAGTGACATTTCGTTGATTATCTGCATCCTCTGGTTGCTCCTCCACCTTCTGGAGACAGGTGCTAGGCAGTGTGTGCACAGGGCCCACACCCATTGTCCCACTGGCCTCCAGGTCACAGTGCAGCTCCCTGCAACCAAAAATGTACATCAGAATCTGGCACTGCTCCAAACTCCTATTCATTCTACAAAACCCAGTTCCTTAAACCTCTCTCTAGACCAAGTACATTTCTGAGTATCTCCTCTTCTACTCTGGCTTTTTTGCATCGTTGTTATCATCCTGTGTACATCTCTGTGTCTTTAGATTTGAAAGGTAGGGATGAGGCTGACATCTGTAAGCCCTGGGTACAGAGCTGGCACAGCTGGCAAAGTATGTCCAGAAAGCAAAGTCTGTCCAGAAAGTATTCAGCCACGCAGTAGAGAAAACACGGACCTGCCTAGCTGGATAGTTTCTGGACTGCCCTCATGCATACCAACAGAATTGTGTGGAGAGTGAAGATGTCTGGAGTAAGACCTCTCCCTAACCAGCCACCCGCCACCAGGTGCCCCACTGGGCAGAAGGCTCAGTCCAGGAGCTCTGTATATACAAACAGCCTGGAGCTGGGCTAGTCTGTGCTGCAATCCAAGTGAAATGTTCTGGCTGCCAGTCAGCAAGCCTGAGACGGCTGGTGTCCAGTGGCAGGCTGCTGCTATCTCAGGCTCTCCCCAGCCAGGGAGCAGACCTGGCTACCTGAAGGGGGCTGGGGGGTCTGCACTGGCACTCTAGCCTGACAGCCTGCTCAGGCGCTCCTGCTTCTCCTTCCACATTGGGCCCCATCTCTCTTCTTAATAGGCCACTTTGTTGCTCCAAAGTCAGTGTATCCCAAACCAGTCTCAGCAGCTCCCCCCAGACCTTCTTGCCTTAAGTGTGCCTTCAAACAAAGCCAGATACTCCTGCCAAGCAGCCTCAAGCATCTCCGGTCACCCTGCAGGGCAGGAGAGCTCCCGCTCCTGACCCCGTGGACCTCTCCCCCAGGCCCACCCCTGACTGCTCACTCACTTGGGCTGGTGGTTCCGGAGCTTCTTCTCCTTGTCCACTTCCGCAACCTTATCCTCCTTCTCAGCGGCCTCCTTCGTGGCAGCGTCCAGCACGGGAAGCGCCTTGTGCCACACCCGGTGCCGCCTCGCTGGCTCCTCCCCACTCTCCGCTTCCCAGGGGCCGGCCCGGGGGCCACCCCGGTGTCGCAAGCGCCGCTCGCCCTTGGCCGTGGGTGTGGCGCCCTCCTTGCCCTGGTTGCACGCGTGCCGGTGCACGCGGTGGCGCCGGGGCTCCCTGTCGGCGGCCTCCTCCGGGGAGCCGCGCCAGTGGTGGCGCCGGCCGCCCTCGGGGCCTGTCCCCCGGCCATGCTCGCCCCACGCCTTCAGAGGGCCTGCGGCTTCCTTGCTGTGGCTGCGGTCGGGCCGCACACGCTCCTCACTGGCACTGGGCTCCCCGCTGTCCGCCCTCGGGGCGTCCACTCTGTCCGGTTCCCCTGCCCCGGAGGCCGCCGCAGGGGCCTTGTCCCTGTCTCGGTGCCGGTGGTGCCTGCGCGGCGGGTCGGCGCCCTCGGTGCCCTCTGTGGCCTCGGGTCGGGCCTTGCCCCCTGGGGGTGCCCGTGGGCCATCCCGGCCTGGCTCCACAACCAGCGGCCGGTCCAGATGGGGAAATCAAATATCTGACACATCAACATTTTGAGAAATTTGCCAAAACTAAACCAACTCCCCAGGAAATACTCAGACCCATTTCCCACAATTACAGGCACAAAGGTTTACCAGCAAAGTAAAGTCACTGAGAATTTAAAGAAAAAACCTTAATTCTACATTGGTGAAAGTGTTAAAAAATATGCAGTGGACCTTTGAAAAACAGGACAGCCAAAACACTACAATGCTTACAAATTCTGTCAATTAATGTGAATGGCTTATATTCTCCTCTGAGAGACACAGGTTGTCTAAAGGATAAAAAAACTCAAGCCAGGTATCTGTTTCCTACAAGAGACTCATCTTACCTTACAGTATAAAACCAGATCCAGGGTGAAGGGATAAGCATCTCTAATACAAGTAAATGGAAATCAGAATGAAACAGGGATAGAAATTTTATTTGCAGATATAATAGGATTTAAACAAACAAAGATAAGGAAAGACAAGCACTATGTATTTGTCACTATGTATTTCTCAAGGGAAACAAGCAACATGAAGCGATTTGAATAATTAACATTTGTGTGTTCTACCTAAATGCTCTTCAATTTATAAAACAGATACGAAAATTTTGATATTTTCCTGCATTATAATGGTTGGAGATTTTAACACTCGTTTGGCAGTTCTGGATAAATCCTCCAAGAAGAAATTTATCAAAGAAATAATGGACTTAAACTTGACATTGGAACAAATGGACTTAACAGACATTTAGAGAACGTTTCATTCTAATAAAACTGAATATACATTCTTCTCCTCAGCCCACAGATCATCCTCCAAAACTGATCATATTTTAGGACAAAAATCTAACTTCAACGTATTTGAAAGAATAGAAATTATTCCTTGTGTCTTCTCAGACCACTGCAGAATAAAAATTGAACTCAACAGCAGAAGTCTTCATACTCAAACAAAATAGAAAATAAATAATTTAGGATGAATGATAGCTGAGTCAAACATGAGACAAAGAAGGAAATCATCAAAGAAGGAAATTGTCCCGATTTCCTCAATTATTTGTATCTTTTAAAATTGACAAGTAATAATTATTGATAAATTCATAGAGTACAATGGGATTTTTTGACCTATGTTTACACTGCAGAATGATTAAGTCAACCAAATTAACATATCCTTCACTTCACATACTTATACTTTTTTTTTTTTTTGTGATGAGAACATTTAAAACCTTCTCTTTTGGCATTTTGAAATATATAATACAGTATCATTAACTATAGTTACCAGTGCTATGTGAGAGATCTCCAAACTTATTTGTCCTCATTGAAACTTGGTACCCTTTGAACAACTTCTCTTTATTCTCCACCACCCCTACCCAACCACTTACGTTTATCTTATCTTGTTTTTGTCAGCTAAAATCCAGTTCAGAACATTGGAGGTACAAATAAATATGCAAAAACAAGTTACATGAAAAAAAAAACATTTTGATGTCTTTTGACGCTAGTAGTTAAGCAGTCACCCTATGTGTAATGCCGTGAGAGGTTGGAAGTCCCTTCCGTGTGTGGTCGCATACACCTAGGTACTTACATGAAATTCACGCAGCCTGTGCCTGCAGGGGGAGCAATCCAGACAAAGCTGAGGTTGGTTGTGGGCAGGTGACTGACGTGCGAGGCCACCACGCTGCACATGAACTGGTTACCAAACTGGTAGTCCGACATGATCCCTGAGAGACAGATGGGAAAGGAAACTGTTACAAAGACAGCAAAGCAAAGGCCTTCCTATCAGGGAATCACAATATTTTCTGGACATTTTTCTTTTATGGTAAGATTCTTTGTGTTACCTGGCTTCCTCATCAGTTATGCAATTTTTTTCACTTTTTATCGCTGGAGGTAAATTCATTATTTCAAAAATTACTGAGAAGTGACCTACTAAGATCACTGCCATAGTGTTTGTGTTGCTTTGATTTTGTTGATGGATCTTTGCCCATCACCAAAGACCACCAGGACCAAGCTGCAGTTAAATAAGCTTAGGTTTCCTGGAGCAGTCTCGACAAGGGAGACCAAACACTACAGGGAGCTGGGAGGCATCGCAGTAAGAAGGCACTGGGAGGGGCTGGTTAAAACAGGAGAGCAGGGCAGTCAGGTTTGCCCAGGAACTTCCCGATTTTTAGAGTAGAAAGCTCTGCATTCTGGGAAATCCCCTAGTCTTGTTTGGGAGATTTCAGAAAAAGGTGGTTTTGCGTTTGGATTGAGGCCTTATCACAAAGTGGAGGCAATTTTACCCCTGAGCATCTTAATTTTTATCCAGAAGGCATCAGGAATGAAGTGAGGCTAAATCTTCAATTGGAAAAAAAGCAACAGTAATCATGTTGGCCCGGAGAGGGGGACGCTAGTTGTTTTTCTGGTTTACACCAGGACCTTGTGTTTGTCTGTGTTTAGGCATGATTACAGAATGGTCCTGTTTGTGCCACATATCATCACAGTCATAAAGTGGCCTTGTAAAAGTGGTCAGTCATCAAATGGCTAACATTGCCATGTAGTCAAGTTGCTTATGTTCAATGTGAGAACACCATGGCTCAGCTGCGACCAGGTCAGTTCCCAGCTGGGCTATCAAGAGATGCTTTTTTTTTTCTTTTCTAACAAGGTGACCCTCTTAGGTTTACCTCACATACAAAATATGAAAAAGTAATTCAACAACTCAGTTAAAAAACGGGCAAAACACCTGAACAAGACTCCTGACAAAAAAAGATAAGCAGATGGCAAATAAACATATGAAAAGATGCTTAGCACCTATGTCCTTAGGAAACTGCAAATTAAGACAACAAGAAGATTATCTCTTCAATTGGTTAATGACCAAAATCCAAAGCACTGGCAACACCAAATACTAGTAAGGATGAGCAGAAGTAGAAACTTTTATTCATTGCTGGTGGGAATGCAAAATGGTACATCCTCTTTAGAAGACTGTAGCAGTTTTTACAAAAGTAAACATATACTAACCACATAACCCAGCAACTGCACTCCTTGGTATTTACCCAAAGGAATTGAAAACTGTGTCCACACAAAGACCTGTACACAGATACTCAGAACAGCTTTATTCATAATTGTCAAAACCTGTAAGTAACCAAGATGTCCTTCAGCAGATGAATGGTCAACTGTGGTACATCTAGACACTGGAATATTATTCAGCACTAAAAAGAAATGAACTATCAAGCCATGAAAAGATACCAAAGAAACTTAAATATGCACATTATTTAGTGAAAGAACCCAATCTGAAAGCCTGACTCTGACAGGATTCCAACTACATGACATTCTGGAAAAGGCAAACCGGGAGGACAACACGGAGATGACACTTGCCATGTCCGGGGGCTGCAGAGGATGAACAGGCAGAGCGTGGAGGATTTTAGAGCAGTGGAACTGTCTGTGTAACACTACATGTCATATGAACTTTTTGAACCGAAAGAATGTACAGATTAAGAATGAACCCTAATATAAACTCTGATCTCTGGTGATAATGATACGTCATTATGGGTTTATCAGTTGTAACAAATGTACCTCTGTGTGGCAGGATGTTAAGAATAGGGGACATTCCTCATGAGTGAGAACACGAGTGTGTTGGAACTCTCTGTACTTTTCATTCGATTTCACTGGGAAGCTCAAAATTCTCTATAAATTAAAATTAATAAAAACATTGCCAGGAATGGGAAATTAAATTTAAAAATTCTCTCATTTGCTGGCTTTGTAACCTTGGACGAATGACTTCTTCCTGAGATGCAGTTTTCTTGCCCCCTCCATCCTGAAGTTGTGAGAATCAAATGATGCAATATTTAGGACACCACCCAGCACTAAAGCAGCGGCTCTCAGTAAATCCTGATTTTCTTCCTGCCTACCAGAGTGATCTTTCTAAAATATGATTTCTATTTATACTATTCCCCTACAAAGAAATTCTCAATGACCCCATACTGTCTGTAGTTTCACTGTCCAATATGGTAGCCACTAGCCAATGTGGTTCTTCACATTTATATACTATGAGATATAAATTAAAAGTTTAGCTCTTCAGTTGCATCAGCCACATCGCACATGCCTGATAGCCACATATGGCTCATGGGCATTTCCCCTGTCACAGAAAGCTCGACTGGACAGCCTGGACGATTAAGACCCCATGTATTTTCCTCTCATCTTCATCTCCAACCTCACCTTCAGCACTTCTTGTGCTCATGTCTTCCCTATCCAGCTTGCACTTTACACACCAAAAATACCAAATAAACCCTTTTCCACCTTTGCACATCTGTACCCTCGATCTAAAATGCTTCAACCACCTGATAGATCCGACATCAACATTTAGCTCATTTTCTGCCTTGCCAAGCCTCTCCTGTCTACTTCCAAGCAAACCAAGGCAGTTCATCCTATAGATTCCAGCTGAACCATTTCCTTCCCTCCAATGTAGCTCTTAGCCCATTTGGAATATTTTGTCTCCTTATCTTTCTCTATATCTTACTCTTAAAAGACAAATCAGCCCTATCAATACACATTTCTCTACCACTTCGCACAGTATGCACAAATACTTACTTGTGTTGTTATATTTAGTCCTTTGATCTCATGCTTAAAAAGGTCTTTGTGAGTTTGTGACTACCCTGGGTAAAATAGCAAGACCATGTCTCTCCACCTTTTTTTAAAAAAACATTAGCTGGGTATAGTGGCAGGTGCCCATAGTCCTAGCTACTAGAGAGAGTGAGGCAGGAGTTTGAGGCTGCAGATGAGCTATGATCAAGCCACTGTACTCCACCCTGGGTGACAGAGACACTGTCAAAAAAAAAAAAAAAAAAGTATTTTCAATCTCCAAGATTAAAAAAAATTCTCCTCTACTTTCTCTCTACTATTTTGTTTTTACATTGACATCTTTAATGCTTCTAAATTTTATTTTGTTGTGTGGTACAAGGTAAGTATTTGAGTTTCTTTTTATTTCTAAATAGTTCTAAGTGCCCACCACTGCTTCCTGTGGGATGTTAGGATCACTCCTTATAAGTTTCTCTGCTTGATCTCACCCCTGTTCTTCCAAAATGATTTCTCTGGAAGGCATATATGATCATGTCAATTCCCTGCTAAATCTCCTTGAATGGGACCCATCATATTCCAGAGGAATGAAAGCTCCTTAGCCTCAGTTATGAAGTCTGGCACAATCGGACCCTTGCGCACTCTTCCCGCACTCCCTCACTACTGCTGTGAACCAGCTCTGCGGTCACTCTCCAGCACAGGTGGTTGAGCTACCCTCACCCACACCTCTACACATGTGCTCTCCTTTAGACTCGCGGGCCCTGGACTCTGCTGTCCTCCCACCCATCCTTCCTCTCTGCAAGGGTAATTCACACCTGCTGTCAAGGCAAGGAAGGCTCAATGTAGCCTGTGTTTAACACCAAACATTAAGAGAATTCACTTACTATTCTGGGCCTAATGATACAAAGACACATCAGACATGGCCTGTCCCTTGGGGACCTCCCTCCCCCCTCACCACCACTTTCTCATGTCTGGATAGGTGCCCTCCCTACAAATCATCATAGCAGTTCATACATCCCTCCATCACAGCCCTTGGTCATCTCACCAAGTAGTTTATGAGGGAGTCTGTCTTTAATCTCCATATCCTGAGCACCTGTGACAATGTCTGACACATCACAGATACTCAAGAAATAACACCTACGTTGCAATTAGGGTTGTAGAACCACGGCCTGCAGCTGGCTATATCTGTGTCAGATATCACAAAAATTATAGACCTTTTCTTTTGCTCATCAGCTTACTTTAGTGTTTGTGCATTTAATGTGTGCCCCAAGACAACTCTTAGATCAGCATTCACGGCGAGCCTTGGGCCTCACAGCTGGGTGCCCCTGTGTGAAACAGACTCTTCTACAATAGGAAGTTGTTCAGCAAAAACCATAACTCGTTTAAGCAATTGAAAAACTGGTCTACATTTTGACATATCCAAATGGTGATCTTTTTCTCATTCATGAGAAAATTCATCAAGCCATAGAAACCTCAAGGTTAGGGAGGATACGAGACTCTCAGGGAAATCACAGAGAGGCCAAGGAGACTCAGTAGCCACGACTCAGGAACTGCCACTTTCCTCCGGTCAGGCATAAAGCAGGGATCCAGCGCGCAGAAAATGACAAGTCTGCAGAAGTCTGGCTGGCCAAAAGGGAAAACAAAGTTCCAGCCAGAGTCTTGTGGGAAGGGAAATGAATCAAACAAAACAATGCTTCACTATCACACAGCTTTGGTAACAGGATTCACAGGCAAATAACTGTCCATTCCTCAAAACTTCTCTTAGAAAGTGAGTCAGTGTCTGGGCCGCGTGTTACTAGACAGAATTTTATATAGTAAGCACCTCGTGCCCTAGTCTGGGTGAACATGCCACAGAACAACTTTCCTGCAATCCACCAGGCCAGCATCACCATCTCCAACGTGGCTACAGAGAAGCTCCAGAGGAGGTATAGTCACTGTCTGGTATCCAGAGATTCTGAGTCAACTAGTCTAAAGGACAGCTTGGGTATTGGGATTTTTAAAATCTCACCAAGAAATTCTAATGTAGAGCCAAGAACTTGCATTGAGAAGGTGCACTAGTGATATGTTCTCTAGAATTCAGAGCTTAGAGTAATGGTCCTCACATCACTGAAGCATCTACATACAATTTCAAGCTATTCAACAATCGTTTTATGCAATGGCTTTGGTAGTAACACAAAATATGCTATTCTCTTACCCACTGCTCCTAAAATCAACCTAAACCTGCCTCCTCTGGACCTTTTCATGTACTTTCAGACACTAGGAGTATACTGGGCTCTTTGCTTTTTTAACACTTTTATAAGCACTGGCATATTATACTGCCACCACATTGTCACTGGCTTTTCTTGGAGAACATTTAAAAGTCAGTCAGAATTGCAGCTCTTAGAAATCTATTTATTTAAATATCAATCGGCAGGAAAAAAAAAAAAAAACCTACTAACTCTATTTTGCATCAAACATTGTGTTAGGTCCTACGGAAGTACATTAAAGAAATATAGGACATCTGCCCTGAAATAATTTGAGCTGAGAAGAGAAAACTAAAATAAACTTAACATTCTAAATGAAGCAGTTAGAAAATAATAAGTGCTAAGTGAGTGGTATTGATGAAAAATACCAAATAGGAGTGAAAAAGTGATTAATATGGTCAGTTATTATTTTTTTTGTGTGGTTTTTGGCTGGGGCTAGGTTTGAACCTGCCACCTTCGGCATATGGGACCGGCGCCCTACTCCTTGAGCCACAGGCACCGCCAATATGGTCAGTTATTAATAATGATAACTAATTAACTGCATTGTGCCAATGCCAATTTCTTGGTTTTGATAAAGGGTTAAAATTATATACATTGTGAGAAGAATACAGGAGCTCTCAATACAAGTTTTGTAACTTCTGTGAGTCTATATATATTTTAAAGTAAAAAGATTAAAAATAAAAATGTCAACCAATGCTTACTGAACACTTACTATGACCTGGCATTATTTTAAGTGCTTCACTAATATTAACTCACTTAAGGCTCTTAACAACCCCATGGGGTAGGGGTGGGTATGCTCTCCACTTTACTGATTAGGACACTGAGAAAATGGTCACAAAAACACTTGCTTGTGGTTATACAGCAAGTGGGCAGAGTGGGCTGGATTGCTACACAGTCAGAAATGGCTCTACCAAAGTCTGAACCTGGAACTGAACATGGAAGGAAAAGCTAAGATTTCCCACATTAGTTTTTATTTACATAAAGCAGCAGAGTATAATCCAGAGATGGTCCCCTCAGCTCGGCCACTCTGCTGTGACCTCCGTCACGATGCTCCCCTCCAGCTTCACCCTGACATCTATAAGGTGGTGAGAATCCCTCAGCTCTGTTGCTCTCTGAGTACAATGTAAATGCAGACAAGAAAGAAGGGAGGACCTTCCACGAACACGGCCATGAGGACCAGGGCTGCACACATTAAATGAAAACCGGAGAAAAGCGAAGTAAGCTCAGCTCCTAGTGTTCTCTGGGACTCAACTGCCGGCATCGCCACGGTGATCTTATCAATGCCTTTTGTGTTGGAAGACACAGACACTAATTCACACATGTGATTTGGAAACCTGGCCTTGGGATAACTAAAATTTGACTTTGATAATGAATTTAAATTGATGTTGTTGCTTTCTCTGATGCATGCTGGGTAAGAAGATACATAGCGAGTTTTAATATTACACGAAAAGCAAAAACAATATAATTAAAAAGATTTAATGGCACTGTGTTTCTTAAGGAGATAATGTACATGTAAAATATATATGTGGATAATGTAGTCATAATATTTTATTTTCGTTGTTGTGGTTATGTGTAAACTGTCATGTAACAGATTGTCTATGGAACTTTCTTCCCAAAAAGGATATAAATTTCCAAGAGCACTGAGTAAAAACATCAAATGTAGCTCTCCTGATACAGCTTTAAAGCAAAGGAAGTAGAGTTTATCTTTCAAACTCTGAAGTTCTTCAACACTGGTAACTACTTTGATTTTAGCAAGACTCAAAAGCATCTATGTCATAAAAACATTTTCCTTTTGAATACTGTATACAAACATAAATTTATTTTGTTTTAAAAATATTTTGAAAATGGGCGGTGCCTGTGGCTCAGTGAGGAGGGCGTTGGCCGCATCTACTGAGAGTGGCGGGTTCCAACCCGGCCCCGGCCAAACTGCAACAAAAAATAGCCAGGTGTTGTGGTGGGCGCCTGTAGTCCCAGCTACTCAGGAGGCTGAGGCAAGAGAATCGCCTAAGCCCAAGAGCTAGAGGTTGCTGTGAGCTGTGATGCCAAGGGCGATAAAGTAAGACTCTGTCTCAAAAAAAAAAATAAATATTTTGAAAAATAAAATATTCATAACCTTGTTGTAATTTCTATATTAACCATCAGTATAACTATTTAAAGCCACTATTCCTTTGACAAAGTATGAGAGTTTAAAAGACCATTGTCATACACACCACTGGATATCTAGGTTACAAATAGCCAATATTTGTCCTCTTTATCAAAGTTGTGTTGAAGGACAGGCGTAAATAGCCGTGCTTCCTTTATCCACATTCTGCTTCAGCAAGATTCAACTTCCGGTGTCTTTAATTATTCTAAAGTTGCCTCCACACTCCCTTTTAAGACAGTGACACACATTTCTGTGCCTTCCGGGATGTCATTTTCCTTGACAAGTCTTCAGTTATTTTAAGTTTGTGACTAAACCTTGCATGAACCCCATTTTCCCCCAGGAATGCCTTTCTATGCTTTTAATGTGCGTACTTTGGGTCTTCAGAACTGTAACTAGAAGTCCTATCATCCCCCATCTCTAAAACAAAATCTTCATACTTTCGTATAAAGGTATGCTATTCACTTCCAAGAAGCACACTGAAGATTTTTATAACCAAAAATAACCAACCCAGTGAGAATATTACCATTCATCTGTGTTTATTTTATATTTTGGAGATTAAAAACATGGTCATTCAAACATGTTTACTTTGTAATTTGCCATAGTTAGTGTTAAAGTGGGCAGAAACATGTCCTCATTTATTTTTCATGTGTTTCAAGAACAAATACATCTATAGATGGGATATCACCAAAGGGCAAGTACGTTAAAATCAGAGATTTTTGTTATGAGAAAAATATCACCTCCATATGTAAAAATGTTAGCCCATATATAAACTGATGACATCTTAAATATTATTTTATTATTTCAAACACTTTCAGAAAGTTTGGTAGAAGGCATTGTCAGGAAATTAAGTAAAACTATTACTTTATGCCTACCTAAGAAGGATAAAATCACAATGGCACACATATTGAATTCTTATTTCCTTTCATTTTCATCATTTGTTCCTTAGTATAAAAGAGATATATCTAAAGTTAGTGTTATATTATAAATGAAAAAGAGAAAATGATTTATAAGAGTTCCTTTTTGTCTTTCTTTCGTCTGTTCACTTTGCCATTCTATAATCTGTTAACTCAAACATGAATAACTGTCTACTTGCAGAATTTGACTTGTCTATTATTTGCCTTCTTTGCCGGGTCACTGTACTCAAACATTTCAACAAAGCCAAACATGATTTCTTCTGCTGAAAAGTAATCATAGAATTTCCTGAAAACACTCTTATTGCGGCTTATCTGTGAAGTACCAGCCTGATGCAAATGGGTATGAAAAAAACAGCTCTCGGGAGAGGCGGAGCAAGATGGCAGCTGAGTAACAGCTTCCTTGCATCTGGGCACCATGAGTCTGGGGAGATAGGACTCCAGGCATCTCTGGCTGGTGGGAACTGCCTATCATCACTCCTATGAGGATACAGGGAGTCAGCGAGAGACTTCTGGACCCCAAGAGGAGGACTAAAACAGTGGAAAACCGGCAAGTGGTCGCGTGTGTTCAATCCGTCTAAACCCGCCCACAACTGTAAGTTCAGTAGCAGCGAGACTGCAAACCAGAAAGGCCTTACCTGTGAACTGTTTTGATGTCCTTGGACTTGACACTGAGTTGAACTGCCTTGGGGAAGGCCTGAGCGGGAGTGCGGAGAACTTTGGCCGTTGTCTAGGGCCCCAGTCTGAGCCGCTGAGCCAGATGGAGCTAATAGTGATTGGCGGTGGGTCACACGGAACCATTGTCAGTGATCTGCCCCGGCAAGCTCCGCCCTCAGGGTCGCAGACCTAGAAACGGGTGGGAGCTGGTAACCCAGCAACCAAGTAGCCTAAGGGTGGGGTCTGAGCCACCTTGCAGCCCTAACCTTCAGGGGCAGAGTGAGACCGGTTTTGGCACACTGGGTAAGTGGATAGCCACTTCAGCAGCGATTCCAGCGAGAAAGCTGGGAAAGCTTCTGCTCAGCAAGTTTACAAGTTCAAAGTGCCTTTTAAGTGGGCTGAAGAGAGACTTAGGGTGTCTACCTGCTGGGGTTTGAGAAATCAGCAGCCTCCAGTCGTATCAGAATTGTGACTAACATCTCATACCCCAGAAGACCACGTGTTGCCCAGAGAATATTCAATAACATATACAAACTGCTTTGTTTTTGGTTGTGTAATTTTTTCTTTTTTTTTTTTTTTGTTTATTTTGACGTTGTTGATGTTCTTTTGTTTTTTAATTTCAATCTTTTCCATACAGATCCCTTTTTCTTTCTCAATTTTTATAGTTTAATTATAATTTCCCATTGCTGCCTTTTTTAATAACTACAACTTCATTTTTGCTAGTGTTTCTACCGCTATCATTTGGTTTTTCACCCAATTTTATCCCCGTAAAGTTTTCTGTTTGCTTGTTTTGGTTTGATTTATAGCATTTTTGTCTTTCCTCTCTACTTGGTGGAGGTGGGGTACTGTGTCTGATTAGGTTAGCAAAGAGCTGCTGACCCCAAGGGAACCACCCAACTGGGCACACCCAGAAGGTGGGGTTTTTTAAGGTTGTGTCAAAGTACCCTACTGTACACCTATATTGCCCTGTCTCCCTCTGTCTGTGCCTCTCTTCTTTTTCTCATTATTCCTTATACCCACCAACTCTCCTTTCTCTATCTTTCTTTTTTTTCTTATCACTCGGTCCTCCTTTCTTTCATCCCTTTTTTGCTCTTCAACCTTCTCACCCTTCTGGTCCTGTAACCCTTAGTCCACAGGCACAAGAACTTAAAGAGCAAGAGGAAGTGAAAGGAAAATTAGGGCAAGGAAACAGATAAAAGAAATCACTCATGAGGAAGAATCAGCAGAAAACTCCAGGCAACATGAAGAACCAGTCCAGAACAACCCCGCCAAGGGACCATGAGGTAGCTACTGCAGAGGATTCCACCTATACAGAAATGTTAGGAATGACAGAAAGGGAATTTAGAATACACATGTTGAAAACAATGAAAGAAATGATGGAAACAATGAAGGAAACTGCTAATAAAGTGGAAAATAACCAAAAGGAAATCCAAAAACAGAACCAAATCAGAGATGAACGATATGAAGAATATAAAAAGGATATAGCAGAGCTGAAGGAAATGAAACAGTCAATTAGGGAACTTAAAGATGCAATGGAAAGTATCAGCAACAGGTTACACCATGCAGAAGAAAGAATTTCAGAGGTAGAAGACAAAGTTTTTGAGATAACTCAGATAGTAAAAGAGGCAGAAAAGAAGAGAGAGAAAGCAGAACGTTCACTGTCAGAATTATGGGACTTTATGAAGCGTTCCAACATACGAGTTATAGGAATTCCAGAAGGGGAAGAAGAATGCCCCAGAGGAATGGAAGCCATACTAGAGAATATTATAAAAGAAAATTTCCCAAACATCACCAAAGATTCTGACACACTGCTTTCGGAGGGATATCGGACCCCAGGTCGCCTCAACTCTAACCGAGCTTCTCCAAGACACATTGTGATGAACCTGTCCAAAGTCAAGACAAAAGAAAAGATTCTGCAAGCTGCCAACAGAAAGCGCCAGTTGACCTACTGGGGCAAATCCATTAGAGGGACCACAGACTTCTCTAATGAAACTTTCCAAGCAAGAAGACAATGGTCATCTACCTTTAATCTACTTAAACAGAACAATTTTCAGCCCAGAATTCTGTACCCTGCTAAGCTAAGCTTCAGAATTGACGGAGAAATCAAATCATTTACGGATATACAAACATTGAGGATATTCGCCACAACAAGACCAGCTCTACAGGAAATACTTCAACCTGTTCTGCACACTGACCACCACAATGGATCAGCAGCAAAGTAAGAACTCAGAAATCAAAGGACAGAACCTAACCTCCACACTGATGCAAAAGATAAAACTAAGCAATGGACTCTCACCAAATAAGATGAATAGAATACTACCACACTTATCAATTATCTCAATAAATGTTAATGGCTTGAATTCCCCACTGAAGAGACATAGATTGGCTGACTGGATTAAAAAACACAAGCCATCCATTTGCTGTCTGCAAGAAACACACCTGGCTTCAAAAGACAAATTAAAGCTCCGAGTCAAGGGTTGGAAGACAATTTTTCAGGCAAATGGAATTCAGAAGAAAAGAGGAGTTGCAATCTTGTTTTCAGATACATGTCGATTTAAAGCAACTAAAGTCAAAAAAGACAAAGAAGGTCACTTTATATTGATCAAGGGAAAGCTACAACAAGAAGATATTTCAATTCTAAATATTTATGCACCCAATTTAAATGCTCCCAGATTCTTGAAGCAGACCTTACTCAGTCTGAGCAATATGATATCTGATTATACCATCATAACAGGGGACTTTGACACTCCTCTTACAGAGCTGGACAGTTCCTCTAAACAGAAATTAAACAAAGATATAAGAGATTTAAATGAGACCCTAGAACAACTATGCTTGATAGACGCATATAGAACACTCCACCCCAAAGAAAAAGAATATACATTTTTCTCATCACCCCATGGAACATTCTCCAAAATTGATCATATCCTGGGACACAAAACAAATATCAACAGAATCAAAAGAATTGAAATTTTACCTTGTATCTTTTCAGACCATAAGGCACTAAAGGTGGAACTCAACTCTAACAAAAATGCTCGACCCCACCCAAAGGCATGGAAATTAAACAATCTTCTGTTGAATAACAGATGGGTGAAGGAAGAAATAAAACAGGAAATCATTAACTTCCTTGAGCATAACAACAATGAAGACACAAGCTACCAAAACCTGTGGGATACTGCAAAAGCAGTTTTGAGAGGAAAATTCATCGCTTTAGATGCCTACATTCGAAAAACAGAAAGAGAGCACATCAACAATTTCACAAGAGATCTTATGGAATTGGAAAAAGAAGAACAATCTAAGCCTAAACTCAGTAGAAGAAAAGAAATATCCAAAATCAAATCAGAGATCAATGAAATTGAAAACAAAAGAATCATTCAGAAAATTAATGAAACAAAGAGTTGGTTTTTTGAAAAAATAAATAAAATAGATAAACCATTGGCCAGACTAACGAGGAATAGAAAAGTAAAATCTCTAGTAACCTCAATCAGAAACGATAAAGGGGAAATAACAACTGATCCCACAGAGATACAAGAGATCATCTCTGAATACTACCAGAAACTCTATGCCCAGAAATTTGACAATGTCAAGGAAATGGATCAATATTTGGAATCACACCCTCTCCCTAGACTTAGCCAGGAAGAAATAGACCTCCTGAACAGACCAATTTCAAGCACTGAGATTAAAGAAACAATAAAAAATCTTCCAACCAAAAAATGCCCTGGTCCAGATGGCTTCACTCCAGAATTCTATCAAACCTTCAAGGAAGAGCTTATTCCTGTACTGCAGAAATTATTCCAAAAAATTGAGGAAGAAGGAATCTTCCCCAACACATTCTATGAAGCAAACATCACCCTGATACCAAAACCAGGAAAAGACCCAAACAAAAAGGAGAATTTCAGACCAATCTCACTCATGAATATAGATGGAAAAATTCTCAACAAAATTCTAGCCAATAGATTACAGCTTATCATCAAAAAAGTCATTCATCATGATCAAGTGGGCTTCATCCCAGGGATGCAAGGCTGGTTTAACATACGCAAGTCCATAAACGTTATCCACCATATTAACAGAGGCAAAAAGAAAGATCACATGATCCTCTCAATAGATGCAGAAAAAGCATTTGATAAAATCCAGCATCCTTTTCTAATTAGAACACTGAAGAGTATAGGCATAGGTGGCACATTTTTAAAACTGATTGAAGCTATCTATGACAAACCCACAGCCAATATTTTACTGAATGGAGTAAAACCGAAAGCTTTTCCTCTTAGAACTGGAACCAGACAAGGTTGTCCTCTGTCACCTTTACTATTCAACATAGTGCTGGAAGTTCTAGCCAATACAATTAGGCAAGACAAGGAAATAAAGGGAATCCAAATGGGAGCAGAGGAGGTCAAACTCTCCCTCTTTGCTGACGACATGATCTTATACTTAGAGAACCCCAAAGACTCAAACACAAGACTCCTAGAAGTCATCAAAAAAATACAGTAATTTTCAGGATATAAAATCAATGTCTACAAGTCAGTAGCCTTTGTGTACACCAATAACAGTCAAGATGAGAAGCTAATTAAGGACACAACTCCCTTCACCATAGTTTCAAAGAAAATGAAATACCTAGGAATATACCTAACGAAGGAGGTGAAGGACCTCTATAAAGAAAACTATGAACTCCTCAGAAAGGAAATAGCAGAGGATATTAACAAATGGAAGAACATACCATGCTCATGGATGGGAAGAATCAACATTGTTAAAATGTCTATACTTCCCAAAGCAATCTACCTATTCAATGCCATTCCTATCAAAGTACCTACATCGTACTTTCAAGATTTGGAAAAAATGATTCTGCGTTTTGTATGGAACCGGAAAAAACCCCGTATAGCTAAGGCAGTTCTCTGTAACAAAAATAAAGCTGGGGGCATCAGCATACCAGATTTTAGTCTGTACTACAAAGCCATAGTGCTCAAGACAGCATGGTTCTGGCACAAAAACAGAGACATAGACACTTGGAATCGAATTGAACACCAAGAAATGAAACTAACATCTTACAGCCACCTAATCTTCGATAAACCAAACAAGAACTTACCTTGGGGGAAAGACTCCCTATTCAATAAATGGTGTTGGGAGAATTGGATGTCTACATGTAAAAGACTGAAACTGGACCCACACCTTTCCCCACTCACAAAAATTGATTCAAGATGGATAAAGGACTTAAATTTAAGGAATGAAACAATAAAAATCCTCAAAGAAAGCATAGGAAAAACACTGGAAGACATTGGCCTGGGGGAAGACTTTATGAAGAAGACTGCCATGGCAATTGCAACAACAACAAAAATAAACAAATGGGACTTCATTAAACTGAAAAGCTTCTGTACAGTTAAGGAGACAATAACCAAAGCAAAGAGACAACCCACACAATGGGAAAGGATATTTGCATATTTTCAATCAGACAAAAGCTTGATAACCAGGATCTATAGAGAACTCAAATTAATCCACATGAAAAAAGCCAACAATCCCTTATATCACTGTGCAAGAGACATGAACAGAACTTTCTCTAAAGACGACAGACGAATGGCTAACAAACACATGAAAAAATGTTCATCATCTCTATATATTAGAGAAATGCAAATCACAACATCCCTGAGATATCATCTAACCCCAGTGAGAATGGCCCACATCACAAAATCTCAAAACTGCAGATGCTGGCGTGGATGTGGAGAGAAGGGAACACTTTTACACTGCTGGTGGAACTGCAAACTAGTACAACCTTTCTGTAAGGAAGTATGGAGAAACCTCAAAGCACTCAACCTAGACCTCCCATTCGATCCTGCAATCCCATTACTGGGCATCTACCCAGAAGGAAAAAAATCCTTTTATCATAAGGACACTTGTACTAGACTGTTTATTGCAGCTCAATTTACCGTTGCCAAAATGTGGAAACAGCCTAAATGCCCACCAACCCAGGAATGGATTAACAAGCTGTGGCATATGTATGCCATGGAATACTATTCAGCCATTAAAAAAAATGGAGACTTTACATCCTTCGTATTAACTTGGATGGAAGTGGAAGACATTATTCTTAGTAAAGCATCACAAGAATGGAGAAGCATGAATCCTATATACTCAATCTTGATATGAGGACAATTAATGACAATTAAGGTTATGGGGGGGGAAGCAGAAAGAGGGATGGAGGGAGGGGGGTGGGGCCTTAGTGTGTGTCACACTTTATGGGGGCAAGACATGATTGCAAGAGGGACTTTACCTAACAATTGCAATCAGTGTAACTGGCTTATTGTACCCTCAATGAATCCCCAACAATAAAAAAAAAAAGAAAAGAACAGCTCTCAAGTAGTGCCACACAATATTGAATAGGACGTGTGCACACACTCACACATAAACACTGTGTGTGTTTAGTCTTTAAAGCATTGGTTTGAAGGCATTAGGTTTCAGACTTAAATCTAAGAAGCCAAAAAGTACCAACCTTTAAAAAATCATTCTGGAATTACATGTCTATGGACATAAGTTAGAAATGTATGAGGACCTACACTACATCCGCACCTCTCACTAGTTCTATAAATAGAGCCTGTTCTCAGTCTCCCTGACTGATGACGATGACAGTCCTTGCTGCTGTCTCCTCCATTCCTCTCCTGGCGCCACCACTCACTGAATGCCTTCTCTGGACTGGCATCAGAGAGGCGGTAGAGTGGGAAGGTGGGGAGTACAGACCCTGGAGGAAGCCTGCCTCTTCAGACCCTTCCTCTCCTACCAAGGAGTTGTGGAATCTTGGGCAGGTTACTCAATCACTCTGTTGTTGTTTCCTGGAAAATTTGAGGATGATGCTAATAGTGTAGCTGTAAAGATCAACACATAGTGCTATCAATGTTAGCTATTATTACCATCCTCATTTAGAGATAAAGGAACCAAGACTCAGGAAATTTAAGTGACTTGCCACGGGCATCACAGCTAGTAAACGGCATTTGAACCAGGCTCATCTGTCTACCTTACACTGTTTGTTGCCTCGCCCTACATCCTTAAATCTCAGTATCTCCATTGTGGGACAGACACCTGTCCTGATCCAATAGAAATCCTGTCCAAATCCAGGGCTGGAGTGCAAACCATCTGAGCATGAGCAGAAAGAGAGACAGCCCTTCCTTTAAGGCACAACGTGGGTCCTGTCTTTTTCTCCAAATGCCTCAATTTTCATTAGTTATTGGATACTCTTTGTCCTTTTGGTAGACACACCTCTGAGTCAGATACAGATGTGAGACATCCTTGAGTCAACAGCTGTTTCTCTAAATGGCAAAGGGCAAAGTCATCCAGTTACAGTTGGGTCTGCATGGCCCTTGTGTTTGACAGAGCAGCATCCTTTCCAAAGGACGGAGGCAAAGTCTTTCTTGCCTGTCTAACTGAAGCTTTCTGAGCTGCTGATCTAAAGCTCATCTCTGCTGCCTTCTGTCTTAACACTTGCTTTCCCCGGCCTTTCCTCAAACTCATTGCACCATGCTGGCTACCTGTCCAGAACTGCATTCTGCCTCACCACCTGGCATCTGTCCCCGTGACCTTCTCTGGTGTGTGTTGAATTCACATCATAACTTTCAATTTAGGAGTCAGATTTTACACATTTGCAGGACAAACTCAAATGGAGGGGGGACTTTACCCATGTAGGGGACTAAAAAGTCTCAGCAAGGATTCCATTAAAACAAAACAACTAATATGCAGCCTTAAAGAAAGATGGAGACTTTACCTCTTTCATGTTTACATGGATGGAGCTGGAACATATTCTTCTTAGTAAAGTATCCCAAGAATGGAAGAAAAAATACCCAATGTACACAGCCCTACTATGAAACTAATTTGGGACTCTCACATGAAAGCTATAACCCAGCTACAACTTAACAACAGGGGGAAGTGGGAAAGGGGGGAGTGGGTAGAGGGAGGGGAATCGGTGGGATCACACCTGTGGTGCATATTACAGGGGTATTTGCGAAACTTGGTAAATGTAGAATATAAATGTTTTGGCACAGTAACTGAGATAACGCCGGAAAGGCTATGTTAACCACTGTGATAAAAATGTGTCAAATGGTTTATGAAGTGAGTGTATGATGCCCCATAATCATATCATTGTATACAGTTATGATTTAATAAAAAAATTAAAAAAAAAAAAAAAAAACAACTAGAGACTTGTTGGAATAACTCTAGGCCCTAACAGTAACATCCAACATTCTCAAACTTATCTCTTCTCCTGACTCCTCACTGTTAAAGAAATGCCCAGTAGACCCCCTGAGAAGTTTACTGCAATACCAAAATTATGATCAACTATCCTGGTTCAGACCACTGCTTACTCTAACATATTTGTGTTTTAGAGGAAGGGTCTCACTCTGTCACCCTGGCTGGCATACAGTGGTATGATCATAGTTCAAACTCCCAGGCTCAAGTAATCCTCTTGTCTCAGCCTTCCGAGTAACTAGGAGTACAGGTGCAGGTCACCACATCCAGCTAGTTTTTAAAAAAAGAAATAATTTTTTGGCAGAGACTGGGTCTCCCTGTGTTACGCAGGTTAATCTTGAACTCCTGGCCTCAAGTAATCCTCCTGCCTTGGCTTACCAAAGTACTTGGATTACAGGCATGAGACACTGTGTGTGGCTGCCTGTCTCAGTGTAAGAGATAAACAGAGATACGTCCTGGACAAAATAACAGCCAATGTTTGCTGAATTTTATTGACACAAGCAAAGTTTTGAGTGTTTCACAAAGATAAACTCATTTGTTGATTAAAACCCCTGAGAAGTATTATTTTTATTTAAATGTTACAAGATGCTTCATGAGGTTAAGTAAGTTGCCCAAGTCACTTGGGATCCAGCCCTGTCACTTTTTATTGGTGTGATCCTTAACAAATTACTTAATCTCTCCAAGTCTTAGGATTATTATTGTGTAATATATATGGATAATAAGATCTACTGAATAGAATTCTGTAAATTATTAAGTAAAATAATTCATGTCATGAAGATTAAATGTTTAATTGCATGTAAGGTAACTAGGATCTTGTTCATTATATGTTGTGATTTTATTTGCAGAATTAAAGAATGTATTTCAGTCCTCGTCTGCTTATACTCCACTCAAACAAAACTCCCAGACCAAAAGCAATGATAAAGGGGTATGGTAACTCTTCTCTTGTCAAACTCCAATAAGCCCATACATGTAAAGACAGGATCTGATTATCTTAACTGTACCTGCATATTGGCTGACCTAAAAGAATTATCCCTAGCAAGGTTATCACTAAATCACCTGTGGAGATCCTTTTAATGATCAGAGCTCCTGCTAAAGAATGAATGTGAACGGGTTAGAACAATATTTATAATCTCAGATGAAGCAATGCTATCTTGTCTAGGAGCCCTTACTGACCACTTTCCCACTGCAGTCAACCAGGTAACATCAAGCATCCCTGATGTTACCTAAGATTTTCTCCACAGGCCTCCTCCTGCCTACGTTTCCCACCACGGCCTTACTCTGGGCTTTCACTATCTCCATCATCTCCACACTAACAGTCCCTAATTGGTCCCTGTGAATTCAGTTTCGCCTCTTCAGGAAAATTCCCAATATGCTATCTTTCTAAAATATAAATGTGGTGATAGCATTGATTTAACTCTTTCAGTGGTAACCCATACTTACAGAACTAGGTCCGAGTTCTTCAGCGTGACATACTGTCCTGTAACTCCCTCTCTCTGGGCTCATTTGTCATGACTCTTCTTCGAACTTTACATTATAGTTCATCACACCCACACTGTACATGGTTGCATGTACATGTATCTGTTTTTGTTCTTGTTCTCGGCCTAGACCAGGGGTCAGCAAAATATGACCTACAGGTCAAATCTGGACGATGACTCATATTTTACAACCCTTGAGCCAAGGATACTTTTATATTCTGAAAAGTTGTAAGACACAAAGAGTATGTGACACAGACCTTCCATATATAACCTGAAAAGCCTGAAATATTTACTACCTGGCCATTTACAGAAAAAAAAAGTATTGCCCCCCTGCCTTGGCTAAATCCCTTTTATCACTTAATATACATGTGAGATCATCAATCATCCCCTCCATGGAACATTCCTACTTAACTTCTTCCTGTACCCAAGATGAATGTTAGAAATATCTCCATCTTTTCATAGTACCCAGTGAATAGTTCTATCATTAAACTTACCCACTGCATTTCAGGGAGTGGGCCTCCCATTTAGACTGTTAGTTATTTATTATGAATTTTTCTATTCACGTAATCTATCATAGGCACATAAAAAATGTTTATGGCATAATTTTTAAAAGGTGTTACAGTTTACAGCATATGCTGTCAAGCAAGTTAAATGACAGAAGCTCTCCGTGGTACTGAAGAGCTCTTGCTTCAGCTCAAACTCCTTCCTGTGGGACACCCAGAACCTTGTGTTTCACATTCCTCAGTTACATTCACCAACCTCTGTCCAGACTTTTTCTGCCACTCTTCAGTCAACTTCCTGTATAATCCTAAGTAACTCTTGCCCCATCCCCTTTCTGCTCCAATTGACAGTATCTATCTTTTGATCAAGGTGCTTATTGCTCACGAAATAGACATATGCTCCCACACATTTTCTGGTCACTTTGCAGTTCAAGTGGGCCATGAGTCAAACAGGAAAGAGCAAAAATAAAGTACACCCTTTCCTTCTGAGGCACAGAATAGAGCACATGAGGGCTCCACATTCCTTTATTCGTCTCCCTTGATGGAAAGAGAGGCCACGTGCTGAGCTGGCACAGCCACGATGTGGAAATAGCCCGTAACTGCTGAGTTCCCGCATACAGGACAACGACTCTGAAGAGTGACCTGACTCCAGGAAGACCAGTGAGTCAAGCTGATATTTAGGATTTAACTTTTTACCACACCAAAGCTGGACTTACCTGATTAATACACCCTTTTACTACAGCACTTACCACAGTTCATTTACTTCTATGTCCTTTACTACATTATAAGTTTCTTAGGAGAACTGATTTGGTCTCATTGATTCTGAAGAGTATCACTCAATAATTGTTTGCCAAACAAATGAATAGATTTCTAAGTTGGCTTTTCTCTTTTCCATGGTATTTATTACTCTCAAAAGGAACAAACTTTATTTTACAACAGTCAAAAAAAAAAAAGTGGTGATGAGCATAAGTTGTTCATTAGCAGTCGGGAACAAAGACTCTAGCGCTAAACAGCCTGAGTGCATGCGCCAGTTCTGCCACATAGCAGCTATATCCTTGGTAAATTATGTGCTCCATGCCCCAGTTTCCCCGCATGTGACAGGAATAGTCACTTCCTTGGGTCATACAGCTACTGGACACAGAGTGTTTAGAACAAGGCCTATCACATAGTAAGTATGATAAGCCATATATATACACATACTTATGTAAATGTATACATTTATATAGTACTTAAATGTTGGCTATTACTACATCACTGAAACTTCTCCTTAGGAACCCTAAATTTCTATCCATGTCCTTAATGACTGACAAAATCAATGCATGTTTTCTAGTACTTCATTCAGGAACTTATCTTTGTTTTCTTATACAATTAATAAGTTAAAGAATATTACATCACATGCAACACCAAAAAGTTATAGCTTAAACATGTATCGTATTACAATTATCACAAGCACTTTATTTACATCATGTTAGCAGATTAGGTACACTGGGAAGTATTATTACTTTATGAATTCTGATGTTGAAGTATATTTCATCCTGTTTTCAGTTCCTCTAACTCCAAATGCTACCTAGATAAGATAAACAGTATGTTTTTAAAAAGACAAATGTGTATTACTACTTCCGCTTAGTTTTTATTAAAATTCACCCTCTACTGAGGCAATAATGTGAATAATTTGGATCAGAAAACTAAGTGTTTCATAACCGTTGAGGCTAAATGGTTACAAATGTAGTCTCAGGAATTCTGAAGACCCCTTCATATTCAAAATAGATTAGAGAAAAAGACAAAGTACAGGTCTTTTTTTATTAAAGACTGTACCTTTTTCTGTTGCTCAGGCTAGAGTAAAGTTGGCATCATCACAGCTCACTGCAAACTCAAACTCCTGGGCTCAAGTGATCCTCCTGCCTCAGGCAACTTAGTAGCTGGGACTATAGGCACATGCCACCAGGCCTGGCTAATTTTTCTATTTTTTCGTAGAACCAAGGTCTCACTCTTGCACAAGCTGATTTCAACCCCCTAGCCTCAAGCAATCCTTCAGTCTTGGCCTCCCACAGTGCTAGGATTACAGGAGTGAGCCACCTGCCCAGCCAAGGTCTTATTTGTTATATGAAGTTAGGCAGAGCATATTGTTCTGACTAAAAACAATGCTACTGGGATTATATTCAAAAGAATATAATCACTCCAAAGATTACCAAAAAGATTTTTGAAATGAAAGGCAGGTGATTCCTAAAAGGCAAATTTAATTATGTTTCTCCCCTATAGCTTTCATTCATTTATAATAAATCATGGCTGACTATACAAACCCTTTAAAGCTTCTTTATCAAAGGAGAAATGAATTTACTTTTAAATTTGGAATTATTTTTGCCTATAGTTTCTAACTAAAAAGGCTGTCACACAAACATTTTTAAAAATAATTTATTTGTATACTTCTGTTTATAGTTGGGAATAAAATAGCAGAATATTTATATTTTAACATTAAATTTATATGTCCCACAATATACAAAGTACATTAAGACAGAAGTATATTATGCAATTCATGAAAGTTAAGTAAACATACAAATCTATAATTATACATTCACGGTAAAAAAAATATTTTACTAATATAGAAACCCAGTACAAAAAGCTTGGCTACTGGATACACAGTTACAGCTAGATAGGGGAGGAGCTGTTCTGTAGCACTATAGGAAGAATGTGGTTAATGGTAATTTAGTGTATATTTTCAAAAAGTTAGAAGATTCTGAATGTTCACAGCACAAAGAAATGATACATCTTTGAGGCAACTGATATGCTAATTACTCTGATTTGATCATTGCACATTGTGTACACATATCAAAATATCACTTTGTATCCCACAAATCTGCACCATTATTATGTGTCAACCCAAAATAAAAGAAAAAAAATCACTACGTTTGAAAGTCAATGCTTATGTAGATTCACCAAGCTGTTTGCTACTATTATTGATTCATCCATCATATTCCTTGCTAAAGCACACACCTTAGAGGTTGGTTTAGTCTGGGTTTGAAATGCCTTAGTCACTCATTCTGTCATAATAGTTTTGTTAGGTAAAGCTCTCTATGCTGATGCTTATTTTACCTGGCACTTCATAAGTCACTACTGAATTACATTCTAGACTTTATTTCTGACCAAAAGTGGTTTGCTGATCTAGCTATCATCTCTTTGTAGATAGTTCTTTTTTATTTTCCCTGATTGCTTCTTAAACGAAGTATTTTTATTGATATATAATATGCATATCCTCATAGGTCCGGTGACTGGAAGTCCAGAAACGAGGGGTGAACAAGTCTAGCTCCTTCTGAAGGCCCTAAGGGGGGAACTGCTCCAGGCTGCTCTCCTGGCTTCCAGGATGTCCCCCATTGCACCCCTCGTCCTCGCAGGGCACTCTCCCTGTGTCTCTGCAGCCAGCATGAAGACATGATAGCAGACAGGCTGAGGGAGAAGCCCACCTGCTCATATGGCCTCCAATTCACTCACTCTAACTGAATCTGCAATGACCCTGTTTTCAAATAAGGTCTTATTCTGAGGTACTGGGGGGTAGGAGTTCACTACAACTTTTTTGAGGGAGGGACACAATTCAACCACAACATGCCTCAAGGGAATAAAGAGGAATAAAAGCAGCTGCAGCCTTCTTACTCAAAAAAATGCTTCAATACTGACAGTGTGGATGCCGTTCTGCCAGGCAGAGGTAGGTGGAGGGGCTGGTCTTTATTAGATGCTATCAAATGAGAACATTTCATTTCCTAAGTATTGTTTGAATTCTAAAATACAAGCCACATAAAATGGGTTAGGAGTAGATAGAAGGATGGACAGCAGGAGGAAGGGGGAAATTGACACCAAAAAGAAGTTATGTTGACAAAAAATGTCTAGAGGAAATTCCGCCTTTGCAACTAGAAATTGTATGCATGAGTCAGCATGACCTTTTAAAATTAATATGTTCCTTTAAAGAGAGGCAACCCATTGTTTCCCATACTTTAATATTGAAAATCACTAGCTAATGTAAATTCTAAAAGAACACATAAACATTTATGGTATGATGATCATTAACTCTGTCACTTAAAGATTTCCAAATAGGAGGAAGTTATGGTATCTATCAAGTTATTAGGAAAAACTATCCTAGTAGTTATTTTCTAGCTCGATTAGCTACACTTCCCATTCCTCAGAAGATGTTATTGTCTGCTGATACTGAATTCTTACAAGCCAAGCAGAATTTAGTCTTACATTATAATATGTTTCCTTATAAAGATGTCATAGAAAGTGACATAAAGATCTTTTTCTAAAGACTGACTGCACAGCTAAGAGAGACTATTATTTAAGCTATCATTGAATGTAGATTTTTATGAATTTTTTTAAGAAATAACGAGAGCTCCACTAAAAGATTGTGATTGTAAGTACCTTCCATGAAAGGCCGTGGTTGCAAAAAGCTCCCCTATGCTGTCCAGTCTGGGGAGAAAGTTAAATTGGCCTCTTTTAGGCAGGTTGTCTTTTTACTCCCCGTATGACACACAGGGGGTACAACACGACCTCACCTGGGCATACAGGGGTTTGTGAACACAATTCCAATTACAAGAAACAGGATTTGCACACGTCAGGGCCCGCCCAGAGAGCAGCAAATTCACCTTCTAATTTGCAGTGTTGCCCCCAGAGGCTGAGCGAGATTCAGCCCACATATGGCAAGTGCGGGGATGCTTGCGCTCAGTGCACCAGGTGGGAGGTACGGCGCTCCCAGTCAGGGCGGCTGAGCAGATGATTTACGGCTGACGTCTAAGCACTCCTTCGAGGACTGCTGAGCACTGCACTAAACGCCACCTATCAGGCAAATCCAGTCGTGGTAAACAGGCTTGGCATGAACAACAGAAATAAAATATGCTAATCAGTGGTTCTACTCCAGGAAAACAAGTCACCAGGGAAGGAAAAAAAGCCACATCCTTAAAGCATCACAAAGGTTTCTGGTTAATCTTTTACATTTACCTCTAGCTATGCCATCCCTCATATTTTTACCCCGTTTACAATATTATAATGTTTTATACAACTGCCCTCTTTAGCCTTCTTTTTAGAAAAATCTTCAAATACCCTTCCATGCCACCTGAAGTTTAAAATTTAAAAACATATAGATTACATCCAGCATTTAAAAATACATCGATTACATCCAGCTTGTTTTCAGTATCCTCCATGGGATGCAGTGCAGTGTCATAGTTACGCACAACAGGGATGGCGCTTGGTAGCCAGGACTCAAATCCTATCTCTGCCACTAAATAGTGTGGTCTTGACCAAGTTACACACTACACTCTCTAGGTTTCTACTATCTCACCCATGAAATGGGATTATAATGGTATTATATGTTACTATTTTTTCTTTGAGACGGAATCTCACTATGTCGCCCTGGGTAGAGTGCAGTCGCATCACAGCTCAAAGCAACCTCCATCTCCCAAGTGATTCTCTTGCCTCAGCCTCCCAAGTAGCTGGTACTACAGGCACCTGCCACAACATCCGCTATTTTTTTGTTGTAGGTGTCGTTGTTTGGGAGGCCCAGGCTAGGTTCGAACCCGCCAGCTCCGGTGTATGTGGCTGGCACCCTGGCCATTGAGCTACAGATACAGAGCCTATATGTTACTATTGTTGGGGGAGTTAACCAATATAAGCAAAACCCTCAGAATAGTACCTGGCACGTAGTAAGTGCTCAGTAAATTCTAGCAGTTGTAAGACAATATACTTACTGTCTGTCCACCTTTGACCTCACAGTTGTATTCCTGATAAATACAACATTATAAAATCTGATTAATAAAGCCAAATACTTTGATAGCTTGTAATAGGGCACAAGAGTTAGAAATACTCAGAAAAAAGATAATTTTCATGGAAGGAGGGGGAAGTTTTTTTTTTCAGGTGTAAGTCTATAGTTACAAATCATAAACATCACTGAAAAAATATGTGCTTATACTTCGCTTATTCACATGAGCCTCTCCGACCTGTACAGCCCTGTTTACTAGTCCTTACTCCACCATTGCTATACTTCCTTATTTTACTGCCTTGATTACTCACACTTGAATATAAAGACACACCCACAAGGTACTGATGGTGCTCCATACTTTGTATTCCTTATTACAAACACTGACAACATGCCATAAATTTTATTTTTTGATACTAATTAACTGATCCTATTATATCCAGCTAGACCTGTAGAAAAATAATCCCCATATAGTTTATTACACATAATGATGACTGGCCCACAGGCTGCCAGAAGACAGAAAAAGTAGAAGGCTCCAGGTGAAAAGAACTCAGTTCTATATTTTCAATTCTTCATGACTGGGGGCAATCATTGGAGAAGGTAGTATTTGTTCCATTTATTTTCTTATTTTTGAGATGGTAATATTCGTTCCATTTATTTTCTTATTTTTGAGACAGAGCCTCACTCTGTCCCCCTGGGTAGAGTGCCGTGGCATCATCAGAGTTCACAGAAACCTCAAACTCTTGGGCTCAAGTGAGCCTTTTGCCTTGGCCTCCCGAGTAGCTTGAATTACAGACACCCACCACAACAAAACCTGCCTAGATTTTCTATTTTCAGGAGAGACAGAGTCTCACTTTACTCAGGCTGGTCTTGAACTCCTGAGCTCAAGGGATCCACCTGCCTCAGGCTTCCAGAGTGCTGGGATTACAGGAATGAGCCACAGCCCCTGGCTACTTGTTCCTTTTAGCTTTAAAACTGAAGGGGTAAGAGTAAACTAGTCAGGTGAGTGGGGGGAAAAAGTAGAGAAGATAACAGCAATTACCAGTTAGCTTTAATGGGAAAACAGCACATGCTTTGTGCACTTTTCAATTGTGTGCATAACCCAAGCATCAATATGACACAAATAATTACCACTTCAGTTTCACCATAATAATGCTGGGTGCATTGGTATCCTTAAAGATTTCCTATTTAATCTCACACATATTAAATAAAATGTAAGTAACATATTAATTGGATTTTTAACTATATGCCACAGGTGCGTCCAATATCATTTCATTCCCCATGGTGAAATAATTTTATACAAAACCTAAAGATAGATGCCTGTTTTTGTAGCAAATCTTCAGCAAGTTTTGAAAAATGTGAATAAATGGAGCACAGAACATAGTGACAGGGATTTGGGTATTTCTCTTATTTGCCATTAATGAGAAAGATTACACAGAGAAGATACACCACTTCGATTCTTTTTAAATATGCACAATGACAACAATTAACATTCCTCAAATCCTCGTGAACCAAATCAATTCTATGTATTAAGCCCTATCCTCTAAAGGCATTAGGACAATTACTTGTTTTATTGGCTTTAACCATGCGGGTCTAGCCATGACAAACTCAATCAGGCATACGTTATTCATTATATCATAACTATAAATGGAAAATTATAATATTCCCCAGCTGTTTCTATCAATAGCAGTTGATAATTAATGATGACAAAACTAGAAAAAAAAAACAAAACTCCAAAATAACTTTATACTCAACTCTCAAAACAATATTCATTATATCATGAATTCTGAGGCAAACACATTAACACTTCTTTCCTCTATTCCCTAAGGGATCAAGGTATTAAGTTTTTATTTTAATTATAATGTGTAGCAAGCCAATTATGATATGGAGTAAGGCAGTAAACGGGATCGCGTTGCTTTATGGGTCCTTTGATGCTACTGAAACACTGACTGTTGAGATGCAGGAAAACAGATAATGAGGAAGAACTTGTTGAAGAACTCTCTCAAATGAGGAAAGAGTTTCACTAGGATAAAAATAATAATAAAAACAGTAAGACACACCATTTATTGATGTTTACTATATAACACGAAATTAAAAAAAAAAAAAATTCCTCCCTCCAGACCTGTGGAATAGCAGCAGTAGAAATGGCAGAACTGGCTTATTCTGGCTAGAGAAGGCTGACTGTACCCACCCTCCCGACTCCGACTTTGATGCACTACATTGGTAGCCTACAAGCGGCCATGCTGAGAGTATTTACACCACAGAAATTGGAAGATGGTACACATACAAACCAGGACTTATTTTTCCCCTGGAGAGCTGATTCTTAAACATTTACCAGGACATTACTAGAAACAGGTGTGATTATTCTCATGTTATAGGGAAGACAACTAACATTTAGCAAGATTAAGTGATTTGAGCAAGGTGACAAAATTCAAGCCTGAGATTTGCTTCAGAACAATCCAGTAGAGAAAGGAAAATGGGTGGGGATGCAGCAAAAACAAAATTGGCTCTGAGCTGCTGACCACTGAAATGAGGTGATGGACACAGAAGGGCTTGTTGCTATCATCTCACAATTCACATGATTACATTTTTCATAACAACATCAAAACACACAAACATACAATACTGACACTTGGATAAACAAATAAATTCCATATAATAATGCTGAATAAAGATCCATTTGAGGGAATGGAGGATAGGAATATGTTTTGGTGTTAAAAGTTGACAACTGCTGCTTTACAGTAGAATTTATTTACAGAAAGAAAACCAAACTGGAAACAACTCAAAGGCAATCAATAGAGGGCAGATGGGTAAATGTCGTGCACACCAAGAAGCACTATGCTATAAAATAATAACTATTTCTACACATTAATATTGCTTGGTTTCCTACAAATACTAAAGAACAAGTACTAAATTAAATTGAACAGCTCTGAGATACCAGGTAAAGCAAATAGTAAAAAAAGGCTGAAGGGCAATACATGGAAGGTATCCAAACCAATTCAAAGTTTCTTTCCATCACGCACTCAATTTTCTTTTTTTTTTCTCTTTTTAAATAGCTTTATTGAAACATAATTTACATGTCATAAAATTTGTCCTTTTTAAGCACACAGTTCTTAATAATTTTACAGAGTCAGGCAACCATCACCACAACCCAAATTTAGAATATTGCATGACCCCTAAAAATTCACTCATGACCATCTTCCTTAGGATTTCTAAACAAGTTCTTTTCAGACGTGAAAATGTAGAAATTACCAATCCTCAGTGTCTGTTTCTTGAGTCAAGCTGTCCTTGTGCACATTTCTTAAGCAGACTTAAGATCCATTTGGATAATTCCAGGATGTAGCACCCAACGTTTCACAGTAACAACTAAAATTCCTTATAGAGATGTTTAATTCATACAGAAGACCATATTTGGGGATTCACTTAAGATAGCTTGTATTTCCTGGGAAATGTAGCAATCATAATTCCAAAACAAACACGATGCCAACTTCCTCCAAGTAATCAATAGCATAACTTTGATATGAAAGTTTTGTATCCCCCAAGGATAATTATGTATTTAGCACTGTAAAAGGTAATATCATGAATACATATGTGAAATGCAAAGTTCCTAATAACAAAGATCTTATATACTAATTGAGGCGATGTACAAATACCAAAGCACAAGACAGAAAGGCTAACTTATAAATGCTAAAATAATGTAAGGGAAGATATTCTCTTCTCCTCCTGCTTAAAATGAGGAAGGCCTTCTTAAACAATAGCACATTTTTCTCTGATGTGTACATTTATGATTGAAGGTGAGAATAGATTTCTAGAAGGTGGTTTCAAATATGCCTTCAATTGTCTAGGAATTCTTTCATCTCAGGAAACTACAAACATTATCCAAATTAAAAACACAATTGTCTCAAGTCCCTGGTATGCAGACAGACTATTGGGGTTCACATTAAAAAAGAATGCAACAAATTACAAACCACTGCCTTGTTTCCCATCCAGGGATGGGAGGGAAGGAGTCAGACTTCAAAAACCCTGGAGGGTGTCAGAGCCAAAGCCAAAAAATAACAACATTTGGACATAGGTTATGCTTCAGGTGTCTCAGCCACAGGCTTTCTTTGTTGTCGTTTGTTTGTTGGTTTAGTGAGCAGCACCCTGCCTGACTCTATCTCAGGTAACATACAGTCGCTGTAGTTAATACTGACCATGTAGAATCACAGAAACTCCTACTCACCACCAGGAAAAACTGGTTTATGTTCCACATACAGAAAGTGGTCAATGGTGTCAAAAACTTCTAAGAGACCAGTAAAAAGGAGAAATTAAAAATAGATCATTAGATTGGCTAAGAGAATGTCACCACTGACTTTTATGAAAATAAAGCCAATAGTCTGGGGGGAGGAGGAAGCTTTGTAATTGTGTTTTAAGTAGTGAATTAGTAAGGAAGTGAAATTTGTTAAGTGCAATGTTTTCACATGAAATCTGGCAGTAAAGCAAAGGTGGGAGATAGGATGATAGTTTGTAGGTGCGGTAAGATAAAGCACTGGGTTTATTTTTTGGTTTTAGACTTCTGAGCATGTTTGTAAGCTAAGAAAAAGCAGAGAAGAGGAAAAGATCAAAAATAAAAATATAGAGGTATGCAAAGATGAAGTCTAGACTTTACCAGAGGAGGACTCAGGAATTAATTCAGTGGCCGCCCATCAATGACAGCCCACCCCAGCCATAGTGTAATCTCTTGGATGAAGTCAACATGTAGGAAATTCAAAAAGCAATTTTACTAGAGTAAAACAAGCATAAGTTTTGTGACTGAAGAATGAAAAAGCTGAGATTATTTGGGTAGTACAGAAAGGCTGACCTTTCAGTACATAGATGTGAAAACTGGTGAATTTGAAATATTGCAGCATTATCTGTGTATTTGTGTGTGATTACAGTTGATACATGTTCAGAGTCTTCAGGTGTATAAAAGGCAGTGACAGCTGGGAATACATTTTTAATTTTGGTATTGTGGTACTGGTCTCTACCATTTATGCCTCATTAGACAATCCACCCATTCATCCATCCATCCATCTTCTCAATCTCTCTCTCTCATCTGCTCACTACCCCACCTCTCTGTTCCCTTCACTCTAATGCCTATTTCTCTTACTTTTCCCCATTCCTCTTTAATCTTTCCACCTTTAAAAATTCTCTAACTACTGGGAGGCCTGAGCTCAGGAGTTCTAGACCAGCCTGAGCTAGAATGATACCTCGTCTCTAAAAATAGCCGGGTGTTGAGACAGGCGCCTGTGGTCCCAGCTACTCAGAAGACTGAGGTAAGAGAATCATTGCTGGAGCCCAAGAGTTTGAAGTTGCTGTAGGCTCTGACACCATGACACTCTAGAAGGTGACGAAGTGAAAGTATGTCTCAAAAATAAATTCTCTAACTTATGGCACATTTTCATCTCCTGGGCATGACACATGTTGGATGCTCAATACCTTACTACTGAAATAAAGAATTTAAACTTCACTCCAGAGACTCTTCATCTACAGTCAAACACAGGTGAACTAAAGTGACAAGAGTGGGGACAAAAAAAATTTCAATTTAATTTATAAAAAAAGGGGGACAAAAAAATTTCAATTTAATTTATAAAAAAAAGTCAACCATTTGTGATGATTCCTTAAAAAAAAGTCCATGGGGGAAAGGATCAGTCTGCAAGGCAGAAGGGGGCAGGAGTACTGAAACAGAAAAGCAAGGAAGACCAGCAATCTAAGCCTGGCAACACAGCAGCAGCCAGGATGCTCTCTTCCAGCAGTTAGGGTACAGGAGCAGATGGTTTAAGGGATGGCAAAAATTCTCTATTTGTTCCAAAATAGGCAGGAAGAAATATAGTGATTTTCTCCCAATAAAGAAATATAGTGATTTACTTAGGGAGAGTCACATATAGAATGAACATTTATTCAAATTCATATCAACAGCTACTGGAGGTCAGAATCTGTAACAGGCTGGGCATCTGGAGAGTGAGACAGGTCAAACACTAAGACGGAACAAAGAAAAGATTTAGGAACACAGTCACCTGCTATTCAAAAGATAAAGGCAGGCAAAAGAGACTGAAAAGTATGAGTCTGAGAGAGATGGCACAAAGCATCAAGGAACAATTATCATTATCTACCCGAAAGACAATTTTGACACATACACCTAAAGAAAAAAACACAGAATATTAGAGCTGTGGAAGGGGCCCCTGGCTTAATCTCTTCTTGTTATTGGTGAGAAAACTGGATCCCAGAAAGGTGAAGTGATTTGTCCAAAGTCATAAAAGTCATCAGTGGGAGACAGGAGAGACTGGAACTCAGGTCCCCAAAGCTCAGGCTATTTTAAGATCCGGCATCCTTAGAATGAGAGCAGTTCATTAAACGGCCTCCTTCATCTCATCTTTATGGGACACTAACTTTAGGGATCTTAAGGATGACCCAGAGGACTCCAGTTGCACTGTGGAATGCAGAGGTGGCATCAACTGTGCCAGTGGGATTAGACTGAACAGACCATTCAACACTGACATCCTATATTTGCACAGTGATTTTTTCAAGGTGCTTCCCTGTACATTTTCTCACCTGAATCTCCTCTGACATTGGTGACGTGGACATTATTAGCACCTTCTACAGATAAGAAAGTTTCACTCCAAGACCATATGCTGGAATCACATCTTATATTTCACACAGTGTAAAACTATTTGTAATTAGTACTTTTCTTTTAAAATTCGTTTGAGTTTCTCAGCACTCGAAGAAAGCACTGTTTTGTGGAATGAGCACCAAATGAAGGTAACTGGCTTGCAGGCAGGTGACATGTTGTACAAAACATATGGATCTTTAAACTATAAAGCTCCACTCAGCTGGGGGGGATGTTCGCCCCACTGATGCCACACAAGAACTCAGACGAAGTGAAGGAAGAGTAGATCCACATCTCAATTTTGACCTTCACCCAGAGGTGTGCACTCTTTGGATGGGAAAGTGGGTGGAATCACTAGGATCACTGATTTTTTATTCTTCTTTCTGTCTCTCTCAACCATAGAGGTAGTCTCATAATTTAAACACATACATGATACAATTCTAAGTGACTAGCCCAGGATCTCAAAGCTAGTGTCATCTCAGGCCTGTATGTATGTATCATGAAAAAACTAACAAAAGTATTTATTCTTTTATTGTGGTAAAAACATTTAACATGAGGTCTACACCCTTGAAGTTTTTAGGGCACAACACAGTCTTGTTAATTATAGGCTGTACAAGTATGTACAACTTAGAACTTAACTCTAGAACTTCACTCATCTTGCATAACTGAAATTTTATACCCATTGAATAGTAATTCCCCTTTCCCTCTGTCCCCAGTCCTTGGCAACACCATTCTGCTCTCTGCTTTCATGAGTCTGACTTCGTAGAGACCACATGTAAATGGAATCACGCAGTATTTGTCTTTCTGTCACAGGCTTATTTCACTTGGCATCATGTCATTCAGGTTACTGCATAGGACAGAATTTTCTTAAATAAACTTCATATTTTAAGGACTATAAAAAGAGTAAACTAAGTCTATAGTTAGCAGAAGGTAAGAATAACAAAGATTAGAGCAGAACAATAGAAAAAAATCAATAAAACTAGGAGTTTTGATTTTATTTTCAAACTCTTAGTTTACAATTCTCAAACAAAATATTAGCAAATGGAATTCAACAGCATTACAAGGATCAATAAAGTATGACCAAGTGGGCTTTCTTCCCAGGATTCAAGGATGGTTCAGCGAACACAAATCAATGAATGTGATATACCATGTTTGAAAGCTTTTCTTCTAAGATCAGGAACAAGACATGGATACCTACTCTCTCACTGTATCTATTCAAAATAGTACTGAAAAATGTTTGTTTTGAAAGGCAAAGAGTGAAAAACCCTAAACTCTGAGTCAAGACACTCTGATTTAGCTACAGTAATGTCTGAAAGCCACTGGGCCTTGGTCAACTTACCCAATTGCTTACCTTCAGTCTACCCGCAAAATGAGCTAGTATTACTAATCTTGTATTCACAGTATGTTGTATGGATCAAACAAGAGAATGTCAGTTAAAATAATTTGTAAACTGAAAATTCATAACAAATGTAAGAATTGTTATTTAAAAATATCAGTTTCAGTCTTGGAATTGGTCCTGGTAGTTTGATTAACTCCTTAGCCTATTACTAGAAGCCAAGTGATGACTATTATTTCATTGTATACAAAAGAACACTACAGCTTTAAAACAATACAAAACTCAGATTAAAGTTAAGAAAAACAAATCAAAATACATTTGCTTTGCTTTGTGGGTACTTTGCCAGATCAAGTTAAAGTGGAATTTTAGGACTTGCTGTAGGGCATGTTTGACAGAAAGTGTGAGCTGGCTTCTCTGTAGGGACGGGTACAGCTTTTCCACCCTAAGTTATTAATTATTCAACTCATTATATTTTTTAAAAACTAGACATGTGTGATTTTTACTCCTGAAATTATTGAGCCTCCAGTAAATCATTTCAGTAACCAAAATAAATCATGTACTCAGTTCTTCCTTTTTTTGAATATTAATAAAATGTTATGATTATCAAAACATTTTTCTCATCAAAGATACTATTCATTAAATAAATAGACAAGCCACAAATAGGGAAAATATTTGCAAAGCATATAACACACACATATTCTGAATATACAGAACTATAGATAACTATATATACTTTGAATTTCTCTTTTTTATTTCAAATTAATATCAGGGTACATATTTTTAGGTTACATTGTTCTCATTTCCAAGGTAAAGTTCAAGTTGCAGTTGAGCCCTTCACCCAGGGGGTGTGCTGAACACCCTTACGTTGTGCACATTAGGTGAGATCCCTCAACTGCCCTCAGAAGGTATTTTTCTCAAATTTTCATAACTTAAAGCCAAAATGGTAGGTATTATAATTAAGATCAACAATCAGGCATCCTAGGCTGAGTGCATAATCCTAGCACTCTGCGTGGCCGAGGTGGATGGATCGCTTGAGCTCACAAGTTTGAGACCAGCCTAAGCAAAAGCGAGACCCCCTTCTACTAAAAATAGAAAAACTGAGGGGAGAGGATCGCTTGAGCCAGAGTTAGAGGTTGCTGTGATCTATGACGCCGTGGCACTCTATCCAAGGTGACAGCGTAAGACTCTGTCTCAAAAAAAAAAAACAATCAGGCATCTCTATTAACAAAATATTTCTATAATGTGTACCTCAGGATGTGTGTCTTCACTTTGTAAAACAATGCTCTCATTGCTATTCTATTAGATCATGCACATTATAAAATACACCCCAAATTAGAAGTCATGAACGGATAGAATAATGATAAAACTAACAATAAATTGAAGTTCTAACATTTTCCTTACACCATCCAGGGGATCATCGTGTCAGCCCTCTGTGACATCTGTATAGCCTTCCCTACCCCCTGACAAACAAACACTTTATTAAGTCAAATACACATAGATCATGAATACATTTATGCGTATGTGGGGTACAATGTGTTGATTTTTTTTATACAATCTGACGTGGTTAAGATCAAACCAATCAACATAGCTTTCACCTCATTTACTTGATTATTGTGTTAAGACATTTATGTTCTACACTTGACAGATTTGACTTGTACCCTTGTCATAGGTGTGGTGAAGACAGGCGCGTGGTCTACAGACACATGAAAAAATGCTCTTCTTTAATCATCAGAGAAATGCAAATCAAAACCACTTTGAGATACCATCTAACTCCAGTAAGATTAGCCAACATAACAAAATCCCAAAACTACAGATGTTGATGTGGATGTGCAGAAAAGGGAACACTTCTGCACTGCTGGTGGGAGTGCAAGCTAATACGTTCCTTTTGGAAAGAAGTCTGGAGAACACTCAGGGATCCAAAAATTGACCTGCCTTTGGATCCTGCAATTCCTCTGCTAGGAGTATATTCAAAAGACCAAAAATCACTTTACAAAAAAGATATTTGCACCAGATTATTCATTGAAGCTCAATTCATAATAGCCAAGTCATGGAAGAAGCCCAAGTGCCCATCAACCCATGAATGGATTAATAAAGTGTGGTATATGTATACCATGGAATGCAAACACTTTGGAGTCACAGAACTAGATGGTGCTTTGTTCATTAAGTAATTACAGAAAGAATCCTTAGCCATCCCTGTTTACTGCCCTAAAAGATCAATATAGTTCGTGTATCAAACCAAACAGGAAGATATGTAAATTATAGTTGTACAGTTTAAAATTAGGCAACCTTAAGAGAAAGAAAGAACAGGCAAGAGTGAACAGATTGCTTCTAACCCACAAGCATAACTGAATTGATGGTACACAAGTTCTACAACAGCTGAATAAATGACAGTTAACATTTACCTGAAGCAATTTAAACATTTCTGTGTGGATCTTGTTACAAAATAAAAATTATTTATGTACTCTTATGCTGCACACAGCGCATTCAGACCATGAAGAAGTACTTTCATTTTTTAAAAAACTTGTTAAAGTAGACAATTTATATTTCCCAGTTTGATAATAGTCCCCCAAAATGTCAACCCCTAAGATAAAGATTAGTTCATTATATTGCTTTACTAAAATATAAAAAATAAAAAATACATACAGGCTTATTATGTGTCTTTGGGGCATAAAAATATTATATCAAAGAAGATTCTGTGTGATAATTTTTGTTTTGGAATATATATTACAACTATTTAAAATATGGTAGATCAAAGCCACTAAGCTGTCTATGTAACTATTAAACTTAGATTGGAAAAGGACAAAAATTTAAAGAAAAGAAAGAAAGAAAGGGACAAAAATTTAACTGGGAATATCTGGAAATATCTCCTAGAAGAAAAATTAGTATTTATTCACCTAAAGTAACTAAATTAATATTTGGGTCAGAATTCTTATCTTCAAATATGCTATTTTAAAAATCTTTGGTGCTGTTCCTGATTTGGCTTATTTCCTTCTGTGCCATCCTGAAATGTAATCTCTCCTCGACTGCAGGAGGCTATAATGTTTAGTAATCATACAAGTGCATATACTCTTTATTTCATTTTATAGAATAATGAGAGAGGGAAAAAAACTACCAATTTTCTGTATGTGATAAAACAATGTTTACCAATCACGAACCACCTAATTCATATTCCAAACCAGAGTAGACCCCAGGCAACGCTGTGAAGTCAGCCAAATCCGTCCACTCTGTCCTCCCCACCTCCCTTTCCAAAGTCTTTTTTCCTCCTGGTGCCAAGTGCCCTCCTGTTCTATCCAAGTGCTTCACAAAATTTAAAGCTCTATTTTGAGAAAAAATTTGGCCCTACCCAAAGGCACCGCTTAAGGCCCCCTCCATACCTAAGTGGATGGTACTCCACGTGGACATGAATATACAGTGACTGGATTTTTATAATGAAAAGGCACCTGCATATCTGTAACCTAAAACACATGGATTTCTTTTCAATCAGTAAAATAGGGTGTCAGGAACCAGGAACCAATTTGGAAATTCAGCCTCAAACTCACTGAGTTAAATGCATGTTTGAAAAACTGGATGTCGAAAGAAAGCTTCTAAGGGCCATGTCAAATATTTTTAGGCTTCCCAGACTCTAATTCTGTGTTGAGATAAATAAACTAAAAGAGCAGTAAAATAATGCTTTCAAAACCTACCACCATATAGAAATGAATTTACTATACATTATTAATTTTATTATAGAAAATAAAGATAAGAAATTCCATTTCAAGATTGTTTCTACACTATTTCAGAATCTTGATCTGGTAAGACATTGTCTTTTGCCATAAATCCATCCCAGAATTTAGTCCTAGAGAAAGTCTACACATCCAGATCACCCTTCACTAATCAGACAGAACCAAATGACAAAAATTACGATACTCTTTTTGCTTGGTATGCTATGGAACTCAGTGTTACATCTTCCACTATGGTTTGGGCTTTGTCTATTTCTCCCTAGTTCTTTCAGGTTTGCTTCATGAATTTTGAAACTGTTAAATGTCACACATATATGTTAATTAATATTTAGTATCATTATAACTTCTTATTGAATTCCACTTTTTGTTGTTCATAAAGAATATTTAATGAGTTTAATATTTTGTCTCATATTAATATAGTCACACCCATTTTTATACTTATTGTTTGCATGGTATATCTTTTTTCATCCTTTTGCTTTCCACCTGTTTGTCTTTTTCTATTTAAACTGCATTTCCTATGACAAGATTTTGTGGATCTTTGGTTTTTATATACAGTCTGATGAAATCTTCTTTTTAGTTGTAGTGTTTAATCTACTTACAGTTAACATAATTGTTGATATGGCTGGGTTTAAGTTTATCACCTTTTTTTCTTTTTTTTTTTTAATTAAGTCTTTGTCCTTTATGTGCAAAGGCTTGAGGGTAAATAGTAACCTCATAAATTTTGTAAAGTATAGAATGTGAAGTATAAAATTGTAAGAACCTGGAAGGGTGAGGAAGCATGTGTAAAGGGTCAGGTGTGAACTGGTACAATAAACGGGCATTTGAAACCTCACATTTTAATAGAATTGTGTTTTCTTCTTTAAGAAATTACAAGGAGAAAAAGCCCATCATACATGACATTCACTCACTTTCATTTAACATAGCCTTCCTGGCATTTTCTTAGTTATTGTGCCAAGACATTTACATTCCACATTTACTAAGTTTCACATATACCCTTTTAAGATGCACCGCAGGTGTAATTCCACCAATCTCCTTCCCTCTCCCCACCTTCCCCCCTCCCTCCCTTCCTTTTCCCCCTCCCCCCTATTCTTAGGTTGTAACTGGGTTATAGCTTTCATGTGAAAGCCATAAATTAGTTTCATAGTAGGGTGGAGTACACTGGATACTTTTTCTTCCATTCTTGAGATACTTTACTAAGAAGAATATGTTCCAGCTCCATCCATGTAAACATGAAAGAGGTAAAGTCTCCATCTTTCTTTAAGGCTGCATAATATTCCATGGTGTACATATACCACAATTTATTAATCCATTTATGGATCGACGGGCACTTGTCACCCACTTTTATACATTTTTCAGTGCTCTTCTTTACAACTCATTTACTACATATAGATTCAGGATTCCTCCTCCTATTATTTCCTTTTTAAAAAAATAATGTCTTTTAGTAAAAGGAGAACAATTTATATGATATGAAGAGAATACAGAGTATGGAAATAATGCCTTTTAGAATCTCCCACAGTATAGGTCTAACAAGGAAATATTTCAGCTTTTGTTTATTTGAAAATAACTTTTTAATTTTTATTTTGAGGATATTTATGCTGGATATAGAATTCTGGGCTTACAGATTTTTTTTCCTTCAGCAATTTAATATTACCATCAAAAGCATCACTAATGTAATTCAACTTTCACTGTTCTGATAAGAGGTAAGCAGTGACTTTCACTTACACAGAAGGTGTCTTTTTTTCCTCCTGGCTGCTTTAGTTTCTTTTTATCTTTGCTTTCTAGCTTTTTTTTTTTTTAAAGGGTTTTTTTTTTTGTTTTTTTTTTTTTAATTTGGCCAGGGCTGGGTTTGAACCTGCTACCTCCAGCATGTGGGACTGGCGCCCTACCTGCTGAGCCACAGGCGCCGCCCTTTGCTTTCTAGCTTATGACAGGATGCCTATTTACAAATGTATATTTACACTGTTTGACATTTACTAAACTTCTTGAATCTGTAAATCAATGTTTTCCATCAAATTTGGGAAATGTGGGGCCATTAGTTTTTCAAATGTTGTTCACTCTCTTCTTCTTCTGGAAATCCTATTTTTTCATACAGATCCCTGAGGTTTTTCTTCAAACTTTGTTCTATTTGGTCTGCAGATTGGATAATTCCTATTGATTTGTCTTCAAGTTCATTGACTCTTTCTTCTGCCATCTCTACTATGCACTTAAGATCATCCAATGAATTACTCATTACAGACATCATACTTTTCAGTTCTAAAGTTTCATATTGGTTCTTCTATTATTCTTTCTATTTCGCTCAACATTCTCTACATATTAAACTCACTGTGGCTATGTTTTCGTTTAGTGCTTTGAATATATTTTACTTTAGTTCTTTGTACCTTTTTTGGTATATTTTTATAATAGCTGCTTTGCCGTCTTTGTTAAATCCAACATCTGGGCCATCTCAGGATTGGTTTCTATTGAATTCTTTTTTTCTTTGCTTGACAATAGGTCCTGTTTTGCTATTTCCATATACACATTGCTGATGATACCCTGCAGAGAGTCTGGTTTCTGTTCTTTTTCTCTGAAGAGATTTTTGTTTTGTTTTGTTTTTCAAAATGTTAAGAGGGTACAAATGTTTTTGTTACATAGCTTAAGTCAGGCTATAAACGAGTCCATCACACAAATACTGTTCTTTGTACCCAATAGGCATTGTACACCTCTCCTTCCATGTCCCTCCCCCTTGGTTTCCAATGACTTTTGCTTCCCTCTGCTCCTGTGTGCCCTGTCAGGTAGTTCTGATTTATTAGAGAGTGCATGTTATTATTTTGGGGTAGGCAATTCAACTACCTGGAAGACCATCTTAAACTTAGGTACCTGGGTAAGACTTGCATTATAAAAGTTTTGCTAGGGCAGATCTGTAGAATGCCCAGGGAATTTCCCAAGTCCTTTTAAATTGCTGAGTTTGGATTCAGCATCCAAACTCCATCCTCCTTGAGGATCTCTATCAAGGATTGATGGTTTTAGAGGAGGTCTTACTCATGGTTATGTCCTTACTGCTAAGGCATGGCGTTTCTGGTCTTTCTGGTATCCCAGATTGGTGCCTAGACATCTCTTCATTCTGGTAAGGCCAGACCATCAATGTCCTCTAGCCCTGCTCACCCTCCAGCATCTCTATTCTGTTCTCAACCTTATGGGCACCACAGTCTGAAAAGCAGCATGTGGTCTTTTCCTGCATGTGTACAGTTTAGCTCTTAATCCAATACTCATGAGCAACTATATGAAGACCTCTGCAGCCCTACCTCTGAGCAGTTCCCCTGGCTCCCCATCCTACAGATGGCCAATTCACCTGGCCCAAACTCAGGTCTTTGCCTCCTGGTCTCAGTAGGACCACTGTGCTCTTCTTGGAAACCAACTCATTGCTCCGCAGTTAAGAAACTACTCTCAGGCAGAAAACTGAGGCAATCATACAGCTCACTTTCCATACTGCACTGCCTGTACATAAAAACAGTAACCACCTAGGTTATGCCTGTGGCTCAATGGAGTAGGGCACCGGCCCCATATGCCAGAGGTGGCGGGTTCAAACCTAGCACCAGCCAAAAAACTGCAAAAGGGAAAAAAAAAAAACAGTATCTACATATATTTTGTCCAGTTTTAAAATTGATTAAGGTGAGCTATCTATCCAAGTACCAGTACTTCATCATGGCTAAGGGGGAAATGCCTCAGAGTTAAACCTAGTATTCAACTACCCTGTTTCCCTGAAAATAAGACATCCCCCCAAAATAAGACCTACTTACAGGAAAGATAAGACGTTCCCTGAAAATAAGACCTAGCGCTTCTTTGAGAGCACACCTTAAAATAAGATACTGTCTTATTTTCGGGGAAACAGGGTAGAGTAATTAACTCGACTTAATTTGCATCTCTAGTTCTCTTTCTACCTAAGTGGTTTCTTCTCATTCTTTACTATGGGAACTCCCTTTTTACCTATTATCCCATTGTAAGTAGTCTCAAATTGTTTTCATAAGTGGAAAATTACAATTACAAATAAATAACAACAACCCAATCTATATTTTACTACTTATCACATGAACTATTTTTAGTGATACACAGAACGCATGCCCCACACAATCTTCAGCCACCAAGAACTTATTTCCAAAGCAAAAAGCTCTATCTGTCATATTACCATAGAACAGACACCTATTTTTAGGTCAATGGCTTCAGAGCACTTTGTCTCAGTGTCGGGCTTTGTTCATTGCTCCACCACAGACCATGGTGGGAAGAAGAGGGACAGCAGGGAGTGTCCTGGCCCATCAAGCCAAGGACTGCAAAGGGTCACAAAGAACTCCTGTGGGAAACGTTTTATTTTATGCATCAAATATGAAGTAAGAGTAGACTAGGATTGAGAGAAAGAGAAGAGCAAAACAACACGTCAGCAACCTGTTTCACTGACATAGTTATCATTTCACCTTTACAAGAGATGGCAATCCCTGATTGATAGTTTGATTCACTCGCTGATGGATGTATTTCAACATTTCCATACTTCTGGAGAGCTACCAGAGGCTTCAAACACTAGTGTCCATATTAGAAATTATATCCACTTTACTAATATCAGAAATTGAACCAATGAGATACAATGCTAATTATTCATATAATCATTTATCATTTACATTCTGAGCACAAGGAATAAGCATAATTTTGCATAGAAAATTTCCAATTCCAATTCTTAGCAGACCACATCTTGAAAGACTATTCAAACATTAACTACAGGTTGTTACTATACCCCCCAAATGCTAGAGATTAATCACAGTCTAAGCAAACTTAAAATGCCTCTTTAAAACTACAAAGTGGACATAAACCTATGGCTTACTTCATAAATGATCACAGCAAAGGAAAATGTACAGGAGACTTAAGAATGTTTTTCTAGGCATAGTCTGGAAACATCAAAAGATTGCAACCCAGTGAAAACTCAAAACCCTGGATTTCTTTTTTTTTTTTTGTAGAGACAGAGTCTCACTTTATGGCCCTCGGTAGAGTGCCGTGGCCTCACACAGCTCACAGCAACCTCCAACTCCTGGGTCCAAGCGATTCTCTTGCCTCAGCCTCCCGAGCAGCTGGGACTACAGGCGCCCACCACAACGCCCGGCTATTTTTTGGTTGCAGTTTGGCCTGGACCGGGTTTGAACCCGCCACCCTCTGTATATGGGGCCGGCGCCTTACCAACTGAGCCACAGGCGCCGCCCTGGACTTCTTTTTTATAATTGATGAATGGAAATCACCTTGGGACCTGCTAAATAAAATTTCCTTGGAGTAAGATGATTCTGAAGAAATTCAAGAGAATGAAATTTCCTTGATATAACATTATTCTGAGGAGATTTGAGAGACTCAGGGCATAATTCATATTTTAAGTATGTGTGAGAGACAACCCTCGAGAGTCCCTGCACCGCCACATAAAAGCCACTTTCCTGCAAGCATTCTTGAGGAAGCAATCTAAAGACAAGAAAGCAACCCGAATTCCCAGAGTAACCATCATGTTCTTGGTGCAGGATAGCTATTTCTCTGTTTGATTATGTGCTCCTAAAGGACTACAGAGTCTAGTTTCTGTCTTTCACTTGCTCTGACAATTGGCCATTACGGATACTTTTTTTAGGATTAACTTGTGCCGAAAGATGGAAAGAAAGGCATTTCATTAAGGCATTCAATTAAGATGTCAGAATATATCTTTTGTATCCCCCCAAATAAATGTTTGTTTCATCTTCTGAATACATATACCTGTGAAAGGTTGTACACAAGGGCAAACTCACACAAAACAGAGATGTGGACAGGGGGGCGCGGATGACAGAGGGAGGGAGGGCTTGAGGTGGGATCGCCCTAATGTGCACCTTGTGAGGGTGTATAACACGTTCCCTGGGTGAGGAGCTCCTCTACAAATGGAACGCACCCTGGAAGTGAGAACAACATAACCTAAAAATTGTACCCTCATATTAATTTGAATAAAGTTTAAAAAAAAGATAAAGATATGCAGTATTAATTTTGGGATTACTATATATTGTCAAAAGCAAAAAAAGAACGTAAATTACTTTTTTCACTTAATCATAGTTATTTCCTGTCCCTCTAAAAGGACTTATTGGTCTATAAGCTTTTATTCATGCTTAAATATATAGATAAGTACAAAACATATACTATCAAATGTAAGTTATTACTATCATTAAGCTTTTATTGCTCTTGAACCTTCTACTGGCGTCAGTAATACTTTATAATTGCACTGAACATTAACAGGATAAAGCCTGGTGAATGGCTGATTTCATTTTCACTTATGAATATGAGACTTACTAATCTCCACCATAAAAGTTCAATAATGAGAGCTCTTTTCAGAAATACATCACATGATGCTTAATGCTAACTGAAAAATAAATTGATTCAAAACAAAAAAATTATCAAATCAAATGACAAAACTTCTGCTATTGAAAAAGACAGGACCAAGCTGGGTACGGTGGCCTGTAAGCCCAGCATTTTGGGAGGCTGAGGTGGGAGAATTATTTGAGAGTAGGAGTTCAAAACCAGCCTGGGCAACATAGTTAGACCCTGTCTCTACAAATTTTTTTTTAATTTGCTAGGTAGAGTAGCACCTGTAGTCCCAGCTACTCAGGAGCCTGCGGCAGGAAGACTGCTTGGAGATTGAGGTTATAGTCAGCTATGATCTCTGCACTCTAGTCTCAGTGATAGAGCAAGAATCTGTCTAATAATAATAATATAATAATAATGCAAAAATAAACCCTAGGTGAAAAACCACTACTTTAGACTTTAAAATAAAAATCCAAAAAAGGCTATTTACTTTCACTTACTACTTTCTACAGAAAATCAAATTCAAGGTCACCAACAACCTCTATGTTGCTGAATCCTATGGACACTTCCCAGTTTTTACTTCACCTGATTTCTCCACACCTTTGACCTGCTGACTTCCTCACCCTTCTGGAAATGCTCCACTCCTTGGCCCCTGAATCCCCCCGTCCACCAATCCCAGGGTCTCCTGACTCCTACCTGTCTCTTCTCAGTGTCATTTGCAAATTCTTCTTCTGTCCCTCCTACAAATACTGGTACACCTCAGGGTTTAATGCATACCTCTGTTAACACTTTCTGCTGCACAGTGAAATCCTCCACTCCTGTTTGTCATCTGTGAAAGCATTCATTTGCATTGAGCTCTTTATTGTCACATATTGGACACTGCCATTTGAATATTCCAGCATGTTGGACTCAATTATTGCTCTTAGTATGTTCCTTGTCAGAGTGAAGACGATCACCTTATACTCAGATCAGAAACCCGAACATTATCTCAACCCATCGCTTTCCTCAATTTCATTTCCAAACTCACAGGTTTTGAGTCTCTAAAGCTTCCACCTGCGGTGCATCTTACAAGGGTACATGTGAAACTTAGTAAATGTAGAATGTAAATGTCTTAACACAATAACTAAGAAAGTGCCAGGAAGGCTATGTTAATCAGTGTGGTGAAAATGTGTCAAACGGTCCATAAAACCAGGGTATGGTGCCCCATGATCACATTAACGTACACAGCTATGATTTAATAAAATAAATAAATAAATAAAAAATAAAGCTTCCTAAGCACATGCACTGCTCTCCCTTTCCTCTGTCACCCCTCTGCTCAGCCCTTATCATTTCCCCCCAGATTACTGCCAAGGGTCTCCCTCCTCCATTCCTGACTTTCTCCACCCAATTCTCTATACCCTACTCCCCAAATCATCTTCCTAAAGTACAAATCTGTCACATGAATTCCCTGCTGACACACCCTCAAGGCCCCACTCCCTCGTATGGTCCATGAGACCATCAAAGTCTGACACGAGCTTTGTTCTCAGGCCCCCCACCTTCCATCTCCTCTCCGTCACACTAAACTTCTTCCAGTTATTAAAACTGCAATATCTCGGGCGGCGCCTGTGGCTCAAAGGGGTAGAGCGCTAGTCCCATATACCAGAGGTGGTGGGTTCAAACCCAGCCCTGGCCAAAAACTGCAAAAAAAAAAAAAAAAAAAAAAACTGCAGTATCTCTCTGTCCTCCAGGCCTTGCCATGTGCTGGTCCCTCTTTCTAGAGCACCTCTCTCTTTCCTGAGCCCTCCATTTCACACCTGCAATTAAGCATCTGTGGGTGTGAAGATGAAACTTAGCTAAGAAGAAACTTTGCCCCTCTCGCCTGCTCCCCGGCACCCTTTACACAGCCAACTGCAGTTCACCAAAACTCTAGGACTGGGACTTATTCAATAACGTATCTTTGGTGTCTACTTTGGTAAATATTTATCAAATTGTTGGATATTTATCAATTGTTGGTGTTTACTCCCTTTCCCAACTTTCGGGTACATATTTTTCAGAACTGTTCCTGGGAGATGACTCATCCAGTAAGTGACAGAGGAGTCACTGCCCACTGTAAAGAGTGGGTGAGTCTACTAGAGACCCCACCTGAGGTGCTGGATAGAGGCCTGTGAATGCCTCTCCAGCGGCAGGCGCTGGGGCACAACTGGAAATGTGAGACTCAAGGTCTTGCTTGAAATTTTTGAGCTCTAACAGCTCAAAGTTACACTTTGTATATCAAAGTTACACAGTCATTGTGACGGGGTGCAATATTAAAACACTAACAGTCAGTAGAGAAACACCATCAAATTTATTTTCCTGTCTTCAAGAAAGGTAGATCACCAAGGTCCTCTTTAAAAATATCTGTCCAAATATCTCTCTCCAGAAGAATCTATGCTTCTGACTGCAGACCAGACCCAGATTGATTTTCTATGAGTTACGCCTTTCCTGACGGGCAGGCAGATGATCAGAGGTTGACTTTACTCTTGGTCAATTTTCAAACACAAACTCAGGAGTTAAGTCATAACTCAGGCTTTTATTAACACAGTGAACCTCAGGCTGAGGCCCTAATGTTCACCAAGGACAAAAGACATGACTTGTAAGATATTACTAACTATATCCTCTTCAGAAGTATGAAAGTGTAACTTTATAGGTAAAAGGCTCAGTTCTACAGTTAGAGAAATCCAGATTCTAATCTCAGTTTACTATCTATATGATTTAGGGTAACTCAAACTCTCCAGGTTTTAATTTCCATATGAATGGCAATTCTTTGACAGTGTTTTCAATAGAATAATTGAACTAATATACACAAAGAGTTTAACATAATGCCTGCTACAAATATTAGCTACCTTAATTAGCTATTCATCCTTCTCTCTTATATGTTTTCTAAATCAGGCAGCGATTACTGGAGTTAGCAAGGGCAGAGGGAACATCTCTCAGTTTTGTAAGTTACGATGTTTGCATTAATTACTAGAGGATTACCCTCCACAATAAGAGAACCAAACCACACTTCCATATTCCACTGGAGGGAATATGCAGTCCTCTTAGATGTCAAAACATTCATTTCATTATGATTCAAAGAGAAGAGAATGACCTGCCAAAACACCAACCACTAAGCTTCCCACAACACGTGGATGTCTCTGACAGGTGTCTCCATTCCAAACACTGACCAGGCCAGCAGCCGGAACAGATGGCCCAGCTGGCAACATAGGCCTTTTCATCCGCCTGCGGTTTCTCACAGGTGCTGGGAGAAGGCGAGATAACTCAGTGTTTTCTGTTGTTTTGATAACCTTAACTGCTGTCTTTCCCACAGGCCAATTTTATTTTGGACATATTTCTATTTTTTAATATTTGACAACTGAAGACACTGGTAGGAAAAATAAAAACGTTTTTCTGAAAACTGATCTCATACACACATAATCATACAGCTGGCTTCTTCCCAGCCATCATTAATTTCCTTTCCCTTGAGCCTTTTTTCTCACCTCCATATCAGTGTAACCGTCATCAAAATATCACAAAATCTGCTTGTAAGCATTTTTCACAAGCTGGGTTTAATACCGTAGTGTGTTTAAATAAGACATTTCCCCTTTTCTAAAATGAAAAAAATGCAAAAATATAATCATTCTTCCTCATGGTAGCCACGGCAGAGCACACTTGCTCTTTGTCTGTGTAACTTCCAGATTAAAACAGATGGGCTGACTTAAGAAACAGGTAATTTTAACATCCACCTTCACAAGCAGAATGGTGGCATGGCACATTAAAGTAGAAAAGCTTACACGTTCTAGGTGTAATTTATTAGTAACTTTTCCTTAGAACTTGACAAAGGTTTAAAACACAGAATAGAATTTTATACACAGAAAACATCTCTTTTTAAAGATATTTTAGCTATTCCTTTATTTTTGGCTCATTTGTGATATAGCTCATGAATAACTGCCATTATGAAGCTGTTCCTTTAAACGTGAGAAAACTAAGGCACCAATAATTATAGGTTGTGTATACCTAATGTTCCTTTCATTAGCTGGAATCCAGTGTAAGAGCCCCTCCCTTATCATCATCATCGTCATCGTCACCAGGTACAGTGGTCAGGAGCACAGCTGTGTTAAGTGGGACCTAGGTTCAAATTCCTGTTCCTGACCTTCCTAGCCCTATGACCTGGAACAAGTTGCTCAACTTCTCTGAGCTTCCATGTCTTCATCCAGGAACCCGATAAGCACTCCATAAGGTACTTCTTATTATTTATCATTTACTTCTAACATAAATATAAAAGTATGCCAAGGCCTCCCCATCTTAAACAAACTAATTCTCTCCAACTTCATTTAACTCCTGTTTGTTTTTCCTCCCTTCCATTTCCTTAATTACTATTAAGTGCTCAATCCATTACAGTCTGGTTTCTGCTTCTACTAAAACTGGTCTGACGGTGGCCACCAACTACCACTTCTCTGCCAAATCTAGTGGATGTACTCATTCCTCGTCTTCCTTTACCTCACTAGAGAGAGCATTGACCCTGTTGGTCAGGTTGTCCTTTTTAAAACTCTCGTCTCCTGTAATTCACGTGATAACCCTCTCTCCTGATTTTCTTCCTACCTTCTTGAGCCTGCTCCTTCTGAATTCCTGAAAACTCCTCTTCCTCACCTCCTGAACTGTTGGCATCATCAATGGAGGCAGAAAAAGAGCTTTCGGCTCTTGTTGGCTCAACAAACATGACCCTTTGTGATCTGGCCCCTGCTTGCTCTTGTAGACTCGGTCTCTCCAATTAATCACATTTCTATTTCTGCCCCTCTCTCCCAGTCCTTTTATGCCATCGACCTACTTCCAAATCCCTGCATGCACCCCTTGTATCCTGCTTCTCAGCCTTCCAGAAGACACGTCTTTTTCTTAGGTTCTCTCTCCTCCCTCCACATTTTCTCTGTATTTAGCCTTCAAAACTCAGCTGAAGCATCACCTTCTTCTCAAGCTGTCTCAACAGGGGCTGAAAAAGTCATCTTTAATATTCTACCCTCAGTTGAGGTTTCATAAATAGAGACAGGCTTCCCTATAGAGCCCTGGCAAAATTACAGAATCATGAGGAAATAAAGAATTGTTATTGTTTTAAGTGGCCAAGTTTTGGGATGTTTGTTAGGCAGCAATAGATAGACAAAACACCCCAAACTCACTAGATTTTAAGTTCTTCAAAGGCAGACTCATGTTGCGTTGAATACTGTATTGAAAACAACAATTCTCTGGTTTATGAAGCCCCCATGAATGATTAGTCAACTAACCACCCAACCAACCAGTCAACTAATGAGCCAGTCCATCAGTCAAAGTGGTCTAAAGTTAGTCTTTTCCCTTTAATTTAATTAAATGTTTCTTTGAACGTGGAAGCCAACAAAATGGGGAAAAGGGAGAGATAAGGAGAAGAATGAATGCTAAGTAAATTCATGTCTCTGGAGGGACTTACCGACCTAAATTTCTAGCTCTGATCTGCTCTTATCACTACAGTCTCAGTTCTATTTCCTACTACATATTTCCATTGAAGTATGTCCCTCTCTCTTCTGCCAAACCTAAACTTTTTACAAACCTTTATACCAGGGTCCTATTTGATCTTTTTGGCTATGTTACGATCATTGTTCATTCTTGAAATCTCAGTCAGCTTTGATTTCTGCCTTCTTCTCCCTACAAATATATTCCACCTTATTATTAGATTAGACCAATTTGCCTTGATAATTTTTTTTTTTTTGGGGGGCCAGGGCTGGGTTTGAACCCGCCACCTCCAGTATATGGGGCCAGTGCCCTACTCCTTTGAGCCACAGGCACTGCCCTGCCTTGGTAAATTTTTTTTGGTGATTCGTCCTTTTCTTTAAACTCCTTCTTCCCTCATGCTAGCTTGGACTCACATTACCCCATTTCTGTATTAGTCAAATGTCTTATGATTATAATGCTGTATTGAGAGTCTTATAGTTACATTTCCAAGTCCTGATATGTCTAATGAAGCCTTTTTGTAGATGAAACATTTAATTTCAGGGCAAATAGGTTAAAGAAAATGGTAATTATTTCAATTGTCATTACTCTTTCCCAAAATAAATATTATTTGTAACAGTGAAAGGAAATCAGTTTTAAAAATGATATCCATGAAGTGACTAAACATTAGAACCTATTATTTGACAAATCTTATTAATGAGCAGTGTCATAAGAATAGATGACAGATGATGACTCTAGTGAGGAAGCAATCTGAATTTGTTTTTGTTAGCTTGAAAGCCAACATGAAATAAATAGGCAAAAGAAAAGGGGACAAAACCCAAGCTGGAACCCCATCTCTTTTGTAAACATCAGTTCAACCTTTGTTAATAGGATAGGGAATTCATTATTTATATCAAGAGGAAATGGACAAACATTTTATGCCTGATAAGATTTTTTTTCTTTACGCGTCAAATTCTTTAAAGGATCCAACTGAAAGATAGTCTTCATCATGGGAAGTTTGGAGAAAGGATTTATCCATATGCTAAATCTATCAAAGCTATTTCATGATTCTGTACCAGCTGAAGCTAACCCCAATTACCCTTTTTTCAATCAAGGGATTATCTTTCATGTACACATTAATGCACATCTTGATTTTAAGCAACAGTGAGTTATTTGCTTTGTGAGAACATGAAAGTCATCTTGATATTAAGAACAGAAAAAAAAATTCATTCTAATTAAGTAAATCCCATAATGTTATAATCTTATCTAGGAAACAGCTACGAGATAAGAATAGCTGTTTGCAAACTAACAATTGAGTTAACAATTAAGGTCACCTAACCTTATCTATCCCTACTAAAATGTCCTATTTTTCAGTCATTGTAAGAATGTATCTTATCACCAATAATAATTCCATATCAAAAATGATTCTGCCTTCACAGCAGGTGCCACAAAGTTTGTATTTTTAGAAAGCTTCCACCCTTGAATTCATTTACTAGCAATCTAGTGATGATTTACAGTGGACAAGAGGAAATTAAGAATAGGAACAAATGAACACATGTCGTAGGACAACATACAAATAAAGGCAAAACAATAACAAGGCCAAGGTGAGAACCAGTGCAAGGTGATTTTCCACTTCACACAAAAGTTTTTATATCCAGATTACTACTGAGGGATCTTTATTAAATTACAGAATACTTACTCCAAAATCTCTGCTTGTTCCCATCCTTGGGTCAATTTTGCCAATTTAATTTCCAAAGACAAAGCATGCCCACCTTGACAAAAGGCAGTTGCTGAAAGGGAGTTTGGGGGAATGTAGAAACTACCTCCTCTTCCAAATTCAGTATTTGGCACTCCAGACAGCCTCATAAATTACACCAATCTTGGTGTTGGCCAATTAAGTTACACAGAAGTTAGAATTAGTTGAATACCCTGCAGTGGGTCTTAAGTGAGTCAAGGTGACCAGAGGAAAGTTGCCTACATGGTATACAGAGTGAAGATGTCTGTTCCTGGTACAGTAAACAAGACCAAACCAAAAAGATTTGCAAGAGAGAGGAAATAAGGTGCTAACTCAAATACTGGCAACAGAAAGGAAAATTATGTAAGGGACATCCAAAATGCTGAAAAGCAAAAGAAAAATGAATGGTGAATGCAGAATATGATTGTCTTAACACAATAACTAAGAAAATGCCAGGAATGCTATGTTAACCAGTGTGATGAAAATGTGTCGAACTGTTTATAAAACCAGTGCATGGTGCCCCATGATCGCATTAATGTACACAGCTGTGATTTAATACTAATACAAATAATAATAATAAAATGGCAATAGAAAATGCAAAAAAAAAAAGAAAAATTAATGGTGTAGCATGACCATGCTTTGTGGTCTACTCTGGCTGTGACAGATGGGATGGGAGGAAGGGACGGAGAACCGAGAGCTAGATGTTACATGAGTAAGAGGTTTCTGTGGTTAGACATGAGAACAATATAGTCTAGACAAGAAGGGCACTCGAGAATTGTCCCATGGAGAGGAGGGACTCTGCTTTTGCTCTAATTAAATTGTTTTGGTATGTTCATGGGTGTCACTGGTGGGAAGCAAGAAGAATGGCTGGATTTAATGAAGAAGCACCAGAATTGGGAAAGTTCTTCCATTTCCTTGCCTTAGCATTTGACATTTTCAGAGGAGTTCTGGGGAGAATGTGCTCATCTCTCATTACTCATAGCCATAAAATGGCAAAGTAATAGGAACTAGTCCAGATGGTTCAGAGGAAAACTCTAACATGGATACACTGTGCTTCTTTCCTGCCAAAAGTTAGTGAAAAAACATTTACTCCCCTCAAATTGCTGGCATTTTCATTGCCTTATCCTGCCCCACAGAGGTTTTCTACTGCTTCAGATACCCCAGGACTCAAGAAGAGTTCTGAGCTCTTCTTCTGTTGTGGTCCCAAATCTCAAACTTTCTTCCCCCTATATAAAGTCTCGTGGCTCCCAAAATGACAGCTGGATCTGAGCTCTTCTATACTTGCTCTTTTAAGAAAAGATTATATAACCCGAGAACCTGGACTCAAATAAATATTTATGGGGTGAAGGTATGGAGAGACCCGGAGGGGAATCACAGAAATTGCTTTGCTCTCTCCACCTCACCAGGTGTCTTCATTAGCCTCTTCTCTCAGATGGGGCTTGAGATTGGCCACCAAAAGCCATAGAAAATCCCAAAAGTGGAATCAGAAACTGCATTAGTGCTTATGTTTCCCTGATGTTATTATACTTAAAACAACATCTGACATTTCCTAATCCCGCCTAATCATTTAACACGTTTTTTAAAGACCATCTATTTAGCATCTTGCTACAGATACAGCCTCAAAGTGTGGTAAAGAAGACCCCCTGGCAGAGTGACTACTAGCCTACTGTTGGCCTTTGTAGAAAGCAGAAAGTTATCTCCCATAGGCGAAGCCACATGGTACCCCAGCTTGGTGATCCTGGCAGACACAGTTCTGCACCAAAGCACAAGACCTGGTGAGCCAGCATGAGCCGGATGCCAGCCCCACTCCAGGAGGCTCTGTGTAAAGCACTAACTGCATGACTCTGCCCTCCCCCAGCCCTGATCCCAGGCTCTGACCACTAGTAGCACATCTCTGCATGACTCCGACTGACCCTTCCTTATCAGTCTGGCTCTCTGGTCCTGGATCCCAGGAGCATCCCAACATCCTCACTTGGCCTGCTGGCCACTGCCCCCAACCTAAGACCTCAGCATGCTGAGGACTAATGAGTTACAGCTCCTTGTTCTGACCTTTTGTCATCCAGTTCTGCTTCTGACAAGAGAGAATACACAGAGGCCCAAACAGCCAATTATACAAACTTATGCTTATCAAACCTGATAGCATCCAGAGCAGAGACACAGTTTACATTATCTTTTAACTATTCCAAGCACTGAGATCCCAGGCTGGTTTAGAATGTGAAAACAATCTATACTTCCTGTCATTTAAGTAAAACACTCTTGCTTTTCTGATGTCACACTTTTTGGAGGTGATGAGCTTTGCTGGCAGCTCTTGCGCTCTTTGGGAATGCTGGTAGCAAGATGATGGCCAATGCTACCACCGAGAGTGTTAACAGCAGAGGACTAAAGGCCAGAACACTTATTTCTCTTTGAGAATATTACCAACCACTTAATATGCAACTTATGAGCTAAAGTCCACAACTCATAGAAAGTGTGAAAAGCTTTATGAAATTTTATACTTTTTAGAGTCCTGAGGATTTAGTAGGCCTGGCATAGGCCACTGAAGGGCACCCTTCACATTTCAATCACTCTTGATAGAACCAGCTTAGACGGTGTCACAGGTTCCTTCAAAAGATTCTACATCCTTTCCAGGATTATCTCATTCCTTCCACTTGACAGAGACACATTATGGAGGGGGGGAGGAGGGCAGAGACACTGAGGCAACAACAGGGGATGACACTCTAAAGACCAGGAAGGACTGCCGAATGAGTTCAGTTTTCTGTAGTTAGCTACAAAGACCCAAATACTTCCTCATAGGAGAGAATAAGCAGCACCAACCCTAAAATCCTTGTTTAAAAGACTAGACTCTAGAAACATTTTCCAGGCCTCATCCAAGCAGGTAGACACAACACAGAATTTGTGCCAGGTAAAAGCATGACCTTTCCAAAACTGACTTAGCTGGCACTGCGAGTGAGGATGTCTCTGGGTTCCGGCCACATAGTTACCCCCAGTTCAATTCTCCTCCTGGCCAGTGACCTTTTGTTCACATCCTCCTCTCTTTTATGTTTCCTTGACTTCCTTCATTCGGGCCCTTCCCATGGAGCCTCCGTGGTTGTTTACAGTCTGCCTCTGGTTTTCCTCTCCTACATCCTTTATGTCTCCACCATTGACACTGCAGCTACTCCCGCTTTAAATCTGTCTAGGTGCTCAGGCCCTTGTTTTAATTGTTGGGGATTCATCGAGGGTAGGCACTCAGAACTTTTTAAAAATAATTTTCTTTCTAGTGCAGGGAGACTGTTATTTCTTTTCATTGCGACTGTGGCATGCTGTGTCCACTAAATGATAGGAGATATCTTTGGGATTCATGCCACAGCACCCTACTATGGGGAACACAAATGCCCTTTAGATACACGTCGTCAAGCTCACTATATACACGTAGAGAATTAAGCCCTGCAGAACATGAGGTGACCCTAGATATACAAGTGAGAAAACAAGTCCTATGGTTTGAAGCCTTTGAAATTTTGCACATATATATGATAGTACCGACTTACTTCCGAACAAACTCAAAGGGTGAAAGGCAGATGAAAAACATTTACTGAGAACATGTTATACCTTGGTAGGTTTTCCTCTATCATTTCATCCAGTTCCCACCACACCACGTAAGTATTAGGGAATTTGGGTAACATTTTTGAAGACCACAACCAGTTCTGCTCAGGTCTGAGTCTTTAGCTAAACAATTCTATAGGGCTAACACATCTGTAATATGTTGTAGCTTATGATTCATAATATATTTCATACATTTGAAAGAGCAATTACAGAGAGCATAACATCTAATTCAATCATTTAAAATATAATTTATAATACACTTGATAGCATAATTTTTATTTTAAAATATACTTTTACAGTATTTCTTATTTTAACATAGACTTCATAATATGCTTTTTTTTTTTTTTAAATATGGAACGCTTCACGAATTTGCGTGTCATCCTTGCGCAGGGGCCATGCTAATCTTCTCTGTATCACTCCAATTTTAGTATATGTGCTGCCGAAGTGAGCACCATAATATGCTTTTATAGTATACTTTTAATTTTTAAATATAGTTTAAAAACTTTTTTTCTATGTTATAATCTGATGAAGACTTACAACTATAGTCTTTCACCTCAAGCTGCCACTTCTATGGCCACATCTCAACGTGCTGTCATAAGTTTTCTCTGCAACACGCTGTAAACATAGGCCTGGCAAATCACAGTGGCTCTTGCCTATAATCCCGGCATTCTATGGGCCAAGGCAGGAGAAGCCCTTGAATTCAGAAGTTTGAGAACATCCCGAGCAAGTGAAAGATCCTGCCTCTACTAAAAATTAAAAAAGTTAGCTGAGCTTTGGGGTGGGCACTGTAGTTTGAGCTACTCAGGAGGCTGAGACAGGAGGATTGCTTGAGCTCAGGAGTTTGAGGTTGCTATGAGCTATGATGATGCCACTGCACTGTGGCCTGGAAGACACAGTGAGACTCTGTCTCAAAAACAACAACAAAAACCTGCCCTCACCACTGACACTGACCAGCACCCTTTCTTTTGCCTAGGGATTTGTTTCCTGCCAAAGCCCTGGGGGGAAATGCCAACATGTCCATCTCAGGGAGAGACACTTTTCCTACCCTACAAAGATTTACAACTGTTATGGACCCATAATAATCAAAAATAAAAATCTTAAAACAACTCTTATATTAGTATGTGTTTTGATTATTTACAAGGTAATTTAAGATTTTAATTTTTTAAATTTCTGGGACCACGCCATTCTGTAAAAATTTAAGTTAGAGGCTCAGCATCCGTAGCTCAGTGGTTTGGGTGCCAGCCACATGTACCAGGGCTGGTGAGTTCAAACCCGGCCTGGGCCTGTAAACAATGATGACAACTACTACAAAAATATATCCAGGCATTGTGAGGGGTGCCTATAGTCCCAGCTACTTGGGAATCTGAGGCAAGAGAATCACTTCAGCCCAAGAGTTTGAGGTTGCTGTGAGCTGTGACGCACGGCACTCTACTGAGGGTGACATAATGAGACTCTGTCTCAAAAATAAAAAAAAATTAAGTTAGATAACATTTTTTGTTTTTATAAAAATGCCCCTTAGAAATTAACATATTCAGTTTTTTAAGTGATTTCAATTTGCCAAATTTCTGTAGTCCTTCAAGACTATAATTCATTTTGCTTATTTTTTTTCATGCACTAGCATATAAACTAGGTAGTGTCTAGTTTAAAGCTAAAATTACTAGGTCTTCCCAGCATAATACTGCCTTTTCTAGTACAGACTCATATTTCAGGGTGTCCCAAAAGTTGTCCCTGATGTTGCAATACATAAAAAAAAGGGAAATTAAAGCTAAATGTACCTTTATTTACAAAATATTCATTATTAAATTTTACAAGGAAGTAAGAATTTTCCTTTACAAAGAAAGTCAACATGTAGAGAATATTTTGTAAAATCTTGTAATGAATATTTTGCATCATCAGTAAAGGTACACTTAGCTACAGTTTCCCATTTTTGTCTATGTCTGGTGATTTTAGGGGTGACTTTTGGGACACCTGGGTATTATTCTCAGATGGAGATCACTTTAGGAACTACCTGTGTGCCTGCCGGAATAACATTTCAGAACATACCTGTCATCAATCCCTATGACATATTTAGATATGTAACAGGAAACTGATGGCTGAGCCAAAGGAGTCTTTAGTTCTGAGCCCAACATATAAATTTTGAATTTTGAAATAGAAGAGAGTGGACCTGGGATGGACTTCTATGGTTGAACATGTAGAAAGAGTCTTAAAAGGGCCAGAAAGAATTCTCTGGGTAGCCCAAATATAAGGGCAAAGGAGAAAACATTTTGCACAAGGAAAAGAGACAAAAATGAAGATTTCTCTTTCTTGCTTCCAAAAGCTGATTCACAGGTTACTCTGTATGAGGGTGGAATACAGACACGCTGGCACTCAGCCAGAGAGGCAGAACCCCCAGAAATTCCTCTAGGATGCAGAGCCCTCAAGTGGTGCCACAAGCTTGGACGCTCAGGAATCTGAGTATCCAGACTAAGACTCCTCTGTGTCTTTTTATGTCCATGTCCAGTTCTAACACTCGACTCCCTTTGTATGGTAATTTCTGCAAGGAAATAAAATTCTTGTCACTTCCTCGTTGCATGAAAACAACTAGAGAAACACAAAACTGCCTTGCAGCATGAATACTGAGAGGCCACTCGTGAAGCCTTGAAATGTGTGTTGTTCCAATTTGCATGTTAGCCACATTGCAGGCTGTTACATGACTTTGTTCTTTGAGGAGGCTTACTAGTCACTGAAACTGAATGTTAACTCTTACATGCCAAAGACCATTCTAACGTATAAGGAAGGTGGACATAAACGCGCGCACACTTAAGCAACCACACGGTGTCAGGGACCTCTTATGGCAGTGAGTGCTTTTCAAATTCTTTTTACGGATTTTATTTATCTTTTCAAAGAACCAACTTGTTGTTTCATTAAATTAAATTCTGATTTAGTTTTGGTTATTTTTTTTTATTTTTTTTAATTTTTATTTTTTATTTATTTATTTTTTTTATTAAATCATAACTGTATACATTGATATGATCATGGGGCATCATACACTCACTTCATAAACCATTTGACACATTTTTATCACAGTGGTTAACATAGCCTTTCCGGTGTTATCTCAGTTACTGTGCCAAAACATTTACATTCTACATTTACCAAGTTTCGCAAATACCCCTGTAATATGCACCACAGGTGTGATCCCACCGATCCCCCTCCCTCTACCCACCCCCACTTTCCCACTTCCCCCTATTGTTTAGTTGTAACTGGGTTATAGCTTTCATGTGAGAGCCCCAAATTAGTTTCATAGTAGGGCTGAGTATATTGGGTACTTTTTCTTCCATTCTTGGGATACTTTACTAAGAAGAATATGTTCCAGCTCCATCCATGTAAACGTGAAGGAGGTAAAGTCTCCATCTTTCTTTAAGGCTGCATAGTATTCCATGGTATACATATACCACAATTTATTAATCCATTCGTGGATCGATGGGCACTTGGCTTTTTCCATGACTTAGCTATTATGAATTGGGCTGCAATAAACATTCTGGTACAAATATCTTTGTTATGTTGTGATTTTTGGTCTTCTGGGTATATGCCCAGCAGAGGAATTACAGGATTGAATGGCAGCTGGGATTGGACTGCTCTTCCTTTTCCATTTCTTTAAGATGATTCATTAGGTTATTGACATGCTCTCTTTCTGTTTTTCAGATGTAGACATCTAATGGGATAAATTTCCCTCGTAGGACTGCTTTTGCTGGTCCCACAAGTTTTGGTAGCTTGAGCCTTCATTTCTGTTATATTCAATCGTTGTTGTTAATGATTTCTTTTTTTTTTTTATTCTTCCTTGACCCAACTGTCATTCAGCATAATGTTGTTTAATTTCCATGTCTTTGTGTGGGGATGACAATTTTTGTTGGAGTTGAGTTCTACCTTTATAGCCTTGTGGTCTGAGAAAATCAAGGTAAAATTTCAATTCCTTTGATTTTGTTGAGGTTTGATTTGTGTCCTAGGATATGGTCTATTTTGGAGAATGTTCCATGGGCCGACGAGAAGAACGTATATTCTTTGGCTCTGGGATAGAGAGTTCTGTATATGTCTATCAAGCACAGTTGTTCAGGGGTCACATTTAAGTCACTTGTATCTTTGTTTAGTTTCTGTTTAGAGGATCTTGTCCAGCTCTGTAAGAGGAGTAATACACCATCCAGAGCAGAGAATACAGTTTTTATTTTTCAACCAAGGACACAGAAAACTTTGTCACAACATGGTTTAAGCATTAACTACAGAATATTACATAGCTCCCCAAGGTTGCAGATTAGTAAGACAGAGGGATGCATAGGGTGAATCAGTAAATTGGCTGATTTCCTCATCATCAGAAGAGTAGACGACCAAAATGAATTAAACAATCATGCAGCACTGTTTCTCCTTTCTTTTCTTGGAAGAGAAACTACTCTCAGGTATGGATGAGGTCTGAATACAAGAGAATAAATTATAACTTATTTAAATTTCCACTTCAATAACTCTTACCAAACTTTCAGTGTGTTAAATGTAAGGTGTCCAACCTTTTTCCTTTTCTGCTGCACACTGGAAGAACAAGAGATTTCTTGGGCCACACATTAAATACACAAACACTAAAGAAAGCTGATGAATAAAAGAAAAGGTCTATGCATACTTTTTGCAATAACCAAAACCACAAATAAGCAAAATAGTTCTCAAATAACCTGAATGTGGTTCCCAGGACGCAGGTTGGACACCCTTGATTGTATGAACAACAATCAAAATTTTCCTGCTAAAAATTTGTCATTATGCATTTTAGCTTCTTTCTTTCTTTCTTTTTTTTTTTTTGGAGACAGAGTTGTACTCTGTTGTCCTGGGTGGAGTGCTGTGGCATCTTAGCTCACAGCAACCTCAAACTTCTAGGCTTAAGACATTCTCCTGACTCAGACTCCAGAGGAACTGGGACTACAGGTACCCCTCCATGACATCCACCTAGGTTTTCTACTTTTTTTTTTTTTTTTTTTAGTAGAGACAGTGTCTCACTCCTGCTCAGGCTGGTCTCAAACTCCTTAGCTCAAACAATCCACCTGCCTTGGCCTCCACAGACTGCTAGGATTTTATCTTATTTCAAGAGAAATTATTAAAAATATTCTTCATTTTAATAATCTATGAAACCATAGTTTGTCTACCACCTTCTTATTTCTTGAATAATTAGTAACTTTCTTATTAACAAAATTTCTAAATTCTATGAGATTTTTTGACCTACAATATAACCTTCACTGCTGTAAGATTTTGAAAAAAAAAGTTTTAATAACATATACATTCATAAACAAGTAACTGAAGTTTTACTTTTTGCCCATGACTAAAAGACATCCAAACAAAAGCAATTTTAAAACACTTAGATTTTCTTGTGTACTAAATACATGACATACCCATTCCCTCATTAGTTTAAATTTTTAAATTAAAAATAGATTTAAAAGCATGCTAAGTGGTAATAAAAATATTAACTTTTAAAAGATGGCTTGACATATGTGTTTTCATATACTTTCAAAGAATTCCTGCCTGCCCATTCAAGACTTTTTTGCTTCTTTGTGAATCTCCAGCTCCCCATTTCAGGTGCTCCAGCCTTAACTCTAATAAGCAGAAAAACACAGAGGAGGTTGTGGCCCGATTTCAGAAGAAAAATGTCAGGCTGAGAAAGCCCATGCAATTATTGGGATCAAGAGGAAAGCAAATTAATGAAGCCTCAAATTTGGTGTGTAAGCAGCACAGGAGCAAAAAGCAGCTGATGTGTTCAGTACCTACAGTGACAGAAACTGTGTCTTTAATGTAATGGCCTGACCCACTGTCGTAAGCCCTGCAATGCCAAAAATCACACAGGCTCACCCCACCCATGCTCTGCTCTGGCTCCACAATGTAATCTTCATGTAGTGTGTGTGTTTGCTTATTTATTTATTTGACGGAAAAACTTCATCTGTAAACTGTCTTGACTAACATCAACTTGGCAACAACTCATCAGTTAATTAACTGTTAACAGATTCTTCAAGATATGACTGCTACACTGATACTTTATCTTCCTGTTAATTAGTAATTATGCACTGGCAAGAAAAAGTGTTTCTTTTCAATTATCCCAGAATTCAGTGATTATTTAAACTTGACTAGTACATCTTCTGGGCAAATTGTGTTTGATAATCCTTATTAAAATATACATAGTGGTTGTTGACTTGTAACAAGAGAAAAAAAAGTGGTAGTTCAAAGGGTATTAGATATAGCACAAGGCAAACAGGGGCCCATTAAAATTTCCCCAACTGCTCTAATGAGAATGCCGAGGGTCATTTCTGCCTTGTTTACCATCTGTTTGGTTTCTGGCATGTGCCTCTGGTGAGAAGGGAGTGCCCCAAAGCCCTTTTGGCTTATCACAGTGTCATCCAGGGTCTGAAGTAATTTTGGCCTTTCATAAAGTGGCGCTTTCATAAAGTCAGACACTTACACATGTGGAATGAAAAACTTATTAAGTGTGAAAATGATGCTACCTGACGAAAAGCATCCTGATTTTTGTTGTTGTTGTTGTTGTTGTTGCAGTTTGGCCGGGGCTGGGTTTGAACTCACCACCCTCCGTATCTGGGGCCAGCACCCCACTCACTGAGCCACAGGCACCACCCAGCATCCTGATTTTTAAAAACAGGGAAGCAATGTTTAAAAAGGAACTTTACAAAACATCGTATATTAAATTCTGTGTCTGCTTTCCAATCACCCAAAGGTTTTCATGATTTTATGATAATGAAAAACAGCTACTTTTCAATAATTAGGCTCTCATTAAAAAAAGGATTTGCCTTGAGTCATGTGATGGTATGCTAGACAGGACACAGGAAGCGATAACCACAAAAGAAAAAGTTGATAAATTAGAATTTCTCATAGTCATCACATAGTAACATTGAGGGGAAAAAAAGAGACAAGCCATGAGCGGGAAATACATTCACAAAACATAAATCTGGTAGAAGACTATAGCCACGTCCTCCTATACAACTCAATAAAAACACAACTCTGTCTTTTAAGACGGGTGTAAGATTTGGCAGACTTTGACAAAAGTGGCTGATAAGCACATGAAAAAGTGTTCAACACCAATAGGCATCTGGGAAATGCAAATTAAAACAACAGCGAGATGCCGCCACACACTCACAAAAATGGCCAAAATTAGAAACAGACTGTGTTGAAGATGCAGAGAAATTGTGACTTTCACGCTCTGTTGGTGAGAGTGTAAAATGGGATAACTGTTTTGAAAAAAACATCTTATAGAGTCTCATAAAAGAAAAACCCAAACCACCACTAGGTTTTTACCCAACGAAAATGAAACAGGTATTCATAAAAAGGCTTGCAGAATGTTCATAGCAGCTGTGTGCACAATAGCCAAAAATCAGAAACAACCCTGGTATCCAGTACAAGGAAAATGTAAAAACAAACACAGGAATACCACACAGTAATAAAAAATTGTAAAAACTACTGATACATACAACATGGATAAATCTCAAAAACGTCATGTTGAGTGAGAGAACCTCACTCATCTGAAGGTCTAGAACTGGCGAATTAATCTATGGACAATCAAAACAGCGCTGCCTCTGCGAAGCAGGGTGAGAGTTGACAGAGAAGAGGCATGAGGGAAACAGGAGGTGACAGTAACATCCTATGTTTTTTATAGGGGTTTACACAGCTGTGTACATTTGTGAAATCTCATCTCATATACCCTTAAAATGTGTGCAGATCATTGTATATATAAACGTTATCAACACAATGGGTGTTGTATGATTCTTTCAATTTTGATATTTGTTTAAAAATTATAATGATGTGTTAAAAAGTAGATTGATATGACTTTAATCAAATCCCTACTAAATTCCTTTTAAAAATAACATTAGTTCACTAGGTGAATCGCTACATATAATGTAAAGCCACATAAATGTAACTGTTGACAAAGCATCAGTTCATTTTGTCACATCAGCGTTGCGATAGGAGAGCAGGTACCACTGCTTTTGTGTTCAATATCTGTCCTTCTACCAGTGTGCCAACCTGGTGTTCGCTTATATGGGTATGCATGTGGTATGTGCCCCTCAACCTGTTTATCCCATTTGAAACTGATATTATCGTAATGTAATCTCATCAAATGGTATATAAATTGATGAAAAATGAATACAGGCAGTTCCCAGCTTATGAGAGAGGTTCTGTAGGTCTGCCCTTAAGCTGAATTTGTATATAAGTTTACAACAGGTAAATTTGCTCTTACATAGTACTTGTAATAGTCTCTGTTCATAAGTGTGAGTTATACACCAATTAGATGTTTATAACTTGGGGACTCACTCTAATAGCCTCCATTCTCATAAGTGCAAGGTGTACTTAAAGTGGATGTTTGTAACTTGGGGACTGCCTGTATGCATAAGAAAAGGAGTTTTTGTTCATATATAAACTAACTTGAATGTTTCAGGCAGACGTGACAAAAAGAAGCTAAAGAAACGTTGCTTTAGATTATGATGAAAAGGGTACCAGTTAAAGATTGCAAAACAAAAAATCATAAATATCTAGAATTCTGTACTCAGACTTCTTCACAAGTCTGTTTATGTTTCTGCTCCATTTTAAAGAAACGAAAAGTAGGAAAGTGGTTTATGTAACAAAACAAAACCCTAGTGGCGTGCCAATCACTGGGCCCACATTTAAAGAACAGTTCTTAGATAAACTTTGAAAAGGGTAACTTTATTACCAACCATCCTATTTGATACCCAAACGGGTTAGGCAGGAACTAAATCTGGAGGGCGGTTCCTAGGGGACGGGGACCAATCAGGGGCAGGGGCTGCAGGAAACCACAGAACACCTGTCAGTCACGTATCTCAATCTCCTGGTAACATCCACACTTCCCTTAACCCCTGTCCAGAACTAGCCCAATAAAAGGAAACCACCTGAGAGTCCTTAATTTCTTTCTCTGCTCTTAGAGATTGACCCATTCTCTCTCCACTTTGTATAACTTCCTTCTTTTCGACAATAAAAGCTGTTTGTGTGGAACTGCTTCCTGTCTGAGCTCATTCCCTCCACCAGCTCTGCTTGTGATGCTTCCAAGCAAGGAGCCAAAGACCCAGGACAACAGTGCACCAAGAGCCCAGACCGGACAAACCCACACAAGTACTCTGTTACCTATCCCTAGCCACTTCCTTTCCTCCCCACGGGATTCACCTTTTAACAAACTAATGAAACTGTTGCTTAATTATTCATAGAAAAATCAATATCAAGCATGTCTAACCGATTTGTTTTAACTCCCTCACTCCTAGTACTGATCAAGTCAAATAACAGAGTTCCTGTAGTTTTTTTTTTACATAATTTAGTACGGATACGAATGTGTAAGTATTTGGAGAAGCAAGGTCAATTTTTAAACTCCGTGTGTGTGTATTTGTATACATATTTCAATTATACTCTAACCATTAAATATTATGCAAAACATAATTTTAATTACAGCATTCTATTCCTGAATGCTAACTTAATATATTTCCGTATTTAGAAAATTTTCAAAATCTTATCATAAATAGTGCCTAGTGAACAATCGTGTACATCGAATTGTCTGTGTTTGTTTTTTTAAATTTATAATAGATGTCCAAAGGTAAAAGAACAGAGTCAAAATATATAAACATTTTAATGGTTCTTTTTAGGTACCATCAGTTTGCTTTTTAGGTAACCAATATACATACACATCAATAATAAATACCTATTCTATTTTCTAGCACTAATACTAGTTATTAAATATGCAGAATTTTAAACATCTTTGCCAAATTAAAAAAAATGTACCTCTTACTGTTATGTATGTTTATTAGTAAGTTGAATATTTTGTTCACATATATTGAACATTTGTCTTTCTTTTTTTTGTAAATGGTCTGAGATTTTTATACTTTTCTATTAAGACATAGGTTACTGGTTTCATTGTACAAAGGCTTAATAATCCCTTTACACCTACAGCAAGATGTTTGTTCATTTTATTAATTTTTTAACACACAAGCAATACTTTTTCATTGCCAGAAAATTTTTTAAAAAAGAAGAAAACTATTAGACACTATGAGATTTTCCAAGTTGTCCTGCACAAAACTAGTTCTTTAAGATACAAAACAAATTTTCTTTGGGGGAAATAAAAAGAACTCTTATGTTAACATATATTTTTGAAAGAATGCTCACTATATGCTGTTGTTAAAAATTCATAATGTGCAAAGGTATATTTAACTCACAGCTCAACAATAAAAAGACTCATAAGACAATTAAAAAAATGGAAAAGGCCTGAAGTAGATATTTCTTCAGAGAAGACACACAAATAAACACAAGAAAAGATATTCAGTGTCATCAGTCATTAGGGAAATGAAAATCAAACCACAGTGAGATACCACTTCACATCTACGAGGATGGCTATCGTAAAATAAATAAATTAAACAGAAAAAAAGAGGTGTTGGCAAGGAGATGGAGAAATTGGAACTCCCATACATTTCCAGTAACAATGTGAAATAGCACAGTTTCTATGACAAACAGTTGGATGGCTCCTCAAAAAGTTAAAAAGAATTATCCTATGACTTAGCAGTTCTACTTCTGGGCACATACCTGAGAAATTTCAAACATACTTTTGCACAAAAGACCTGTAAGGCGATTCATAAGAGTATTATTTACAATAGTCCAAAGTGGAAACAACCCAAATGTCTGTCAATACATTGAATAGATAAAATATGGAATATCCATCCAATGAAATATTATTAAGCCATAAATAAGGATGAAATATTAATACATGCTTCAATACGGATGAACCTTGAAAACATGTAAGAAGCCAGTCACAAGAGGCCACGTTTTGTATGATTTTCTTTATATGAAATGTCCAGAAGAGGCAAACTCAGAGACAGAAAGCAGTTGAGTGATTGGCAGGGGAATTTGAGATGCTAATAGACAATAGGGTTTCTTTCTGGGGCTAACGAAGATGTTTTCAAAATTAGTGGTGATGGTTGCCTAACATAGTGATTGTGCTCAGAACAACTGAATTGCACTTAAGATGGTAAATTTTATGTTATGTGAATTATGTCTGAAAAAAAAAAAACATTAAAAACTCTAAGAAGTACTGTTTAACTTTAACCAGAATATTCCCAGCTTTTTATATGGCAATGCCCCTTCTCCATGTTAGACTTATTAATATATCATGAGGCAGTAATGTTTGCAAGAAGTGAAGTGTGGGAAAAAGCTGCTATTAACACAACATTTTAAAATTCAGTCTAAAATGTGGCTATCTGAGTTCCTGGCTGAAAAGGGGGACAAGGATGAGAATGAAAGAGAAAAGCTAGGGATCAACTTCACCAGCCTCATAATGATTCCAGAGCTGGCCATTTGTTCCATGCTCTAGACGCAGAAAGCACAAACCTCAATTGAGTTCTCTTATTAGCAACAGATTTCTCTCCATCTTTGCTATTGTTGTAAGAAATGCTATCAGATCATACAGGTTAAAAGTCAGGTTAAAAAGGAATCGTCTCATAATACAAATAATTATTTTAAAAAGGAAACAAATGATAAATAAAACATATTCCCAGAATAATATCTCTGATAGCTACATTTATTGTATGTTTAACTTGCTATTTACAGGAGTTCAAGTGGAGAGGAACTTTTCTGAAAGAGAACCAGAAATAACATAATTAACCAGATAATAACAACAACATGGTTCTGCTGTATGAAAACGTGCAGGAAGAAAAGCAGGAGGGGAGTTCAATCTGAACTTTTACCAACATATTAACAATTTTTGCTGTTCTGTTTTCCAAAATGGCAACGCCCACACTAACAAGTATCTTTCCATCCAGACAATTCAGAGTCCTGAAAACAGTAATTTAGTTGTGTGCTTGCCTCAGAGAGCAGCCTACACATCTATAAGGCTAAATGCAAAACTCTGCATCAGAGGGTTGAAAACAAACTACAAAACAGAAGACGGGAGTGGAAACAAAACCAGCACATGGTGAGGGGCCTTTGTTGGACTCCTACATCTATTTTCAAATTATAATGTTGCATGCACAACTATTTTCTGGGAGAAGAATTTACTTTCACTATTTTTTATCTCAAAATAAAATCAGAATTATATCGAAGAAGTAATAACATTACAAAATCATTGTTAAGCTTTTCTTAGATGTAACTGCCAAGAAAGAGAAGCCAACTTCATCCAACATTATTTATAAATAAGTTACTGTGTACGTGGAACATAAACTCATTTACCATTATCTGGAAACAAACAAAAAAAAGGACTGGAAAACATGGAGATTAAACCACACTGTAAGTAAAACAGCTGCTAGGTCAGAGTCAAACTTTGAAGTCCATTCCCTGGAGCATGTGCTTCCATCCCCTCTCCTGTTAATGTGAACAGTCTGGCTTATTCAGAGAAGTGTCACTCTCCTGGAGAACAGCGCCTTTTAACAGCAAAGACCCACAATTCCTAGATGTTTTTAAACACTATTATTGAAGAAAGAGAGAGAGGAAAGTATTCCTGATTCTGTTCTCATCAAGTGAGGGCTAAGAGTTCATTTACAGAAAGTCACTTTCCAGAATTATTCTTAACAATTTTGGCCCATGAAAAAGTACCTCAAGTAACGACCTCCACTCCATTCCTGTTTGTTTGCTCAATAACCAGGGCAAATGTCTTCTTCAATAAAAGGAATAAGCTCTGCCAAGATAGAAGAAGCCCTTCACACATTTTTAACACCAGCTGGCAAATGATAGAATATTTTCCGAAGTCATAGCTTATAACTTCCACCAGAACCTGCTCTAAAATGTGCACTTCTTAGCCCTCTATTTCAATTTCCTACATAATTTTATATATACATACCAGTTTTCTGTATGATTTATAATATATATATCAGTTTTCTATATGATTCTGAGCATATTCATTTGAACAGAAGTAAGAAGAGAAGAACTGCTCTTCAGGATACATTTTTAAACCATCCACAGTGGTTTCTGGGTACATGTCTTATCAGGACTAAATTCCTCCACCTGCAATCTGTAGAGTGTCCAGAGAAAACTGACAAGTAAATTATTAAGAGCTAGGAAATGGATGACTCTTACACATCTGTGAAGTGTATGTTTTGGGAATTTTGTTTCTGTAAAGGAAAGAAAACAAGAGACAATTACTTTCTGACAAACACCATTTTCAGTTACATGAAAAATTAGATGAGAAAGATGCTGAAGTTAAAGCAAAGGATTAGACTTTTATAGAAATCTTTCATTATCTGACTTGACTTAATGTTAGAATATGTTCCTAGGAAACTGCAGAGTTATCATTTCTGGGAAGATACAAGAGAGGAAATAAGAACTACGGTGTACCACCATGACATTAACCTGCTCTGAGAGCTGAGGCTGCACTGGGCAATCTCTTAAAGTTCTTTCTATCTTCTTAATCAATCACTGTCCTATCTGAGAGCATTGGTACCCGTCAGCTACGGTAGAAAAAGGGACAGAGCAGTTGCCAGGATGTCTAGAGATGTAATATTCCCCACAGCCAATACATATCCACACACTGGCACATACACATGTATTTAGTAGTAAAATAGCCCGTGAATCCTCAAAGATTTGAGGATTTTTCAGGACCTTTCTCACATAATTTTTCATGTTCCCCCAGGAGACAGAGCCAGAAGGAATTCCAAGGGCCATAAACCAGGGCAGCAGAAGTTTTAAAGCAGCTGGGACTTTGGAACCAGGCATGGGTTATTTTGAATGGTTCATGGGTACGTATGTGTGTGTGTGCTGGGAGTGCGTATCTGGAAAGGGGTGGTAGGAGGCTGGGAAGAGATGGGGCTAGAGCAGAGAAGGCCTTTCCTTCATTTCTTTTGGCTGTAACAGAAACCAATCCAAACTGGTTTGGGCTGCCAGGGAAGCTCAATGAGAAGCCAGAGAGCCTGGTCTGAATTACGGCTTTGTAACTCCCTAAGCAAGTGTGACTTCAGGCAAGTTTCTTATCCTCTCTGTGCCTCAGCTCTGTATCTACAAAATAAGAAGAATGATAGTAGGATTTCTTTTTTTAGCATGAAAGAGTTAATACTTGCAACACACCTTGCATATACCAAATGCTTGGTATATTAGCTATGTTTATCATTTCTTAGAACCCCAAAATAATCCTAAAATAGGAGAATGGAAGCCAGGTGCAGTGGCTCACGCCTGTAATCCTAGCACTTTGGGAGGCTGAGCGAGTGGATTGTTAGAGCTCAGGAGTTCAAGACCAGCCCGAGAAAGAGCGAGACTGTTTCTACTAAAAATAGAAAAACTAGCTGGGCTTTGCGTGGGCACTTGTAGTCCCAGCTACTCAGGAGTCTGAGGCAAGAGGATCCCTTGAGCCCAAGCGTTTGAAGTTGCTGTCAGCTATGATGACGCCACACTCAGTCTCAAAAAAGAAAAAAAAAGAAAAATAGGAGCCTAGAACGCTCCAGTACTTCAGCACTCTGACTCTCACCTTCTCCTTTCCCTGCTCAAAACTCCTCTGAGCCATTGCTGAGGGCGGCTGCCCATCACTCCTGAATGTTTTCATGCTCCATGGGTCTACCTCATGAAGAGCTGGGGACTGGGATTGGTGAGTCTCGACTTACGTAACTCGACAAGGGTTAGGCTAAAAACATGCCACCATGCCTCTCTTGACTGGTAGAAAAGGAAGGCCGAGGAGGAATTTGTCTTGATTCCGAAGTTTGAAAATTCTCATATCTCAGCCATAGAACAGATTAAACAATTTTAGTCTTTAGAGATTCTGAGCCACTGATGATAAATATTTAAGGAATTTGGTGATCCTACTGCTCAGCATCTTCCTTAAACTGTTTTTTCTTTTCCTTCTTTTTTTTTTTTTTCAATTTGCACAGTCCTACGTCCTTTTATAATAAAAATCTGGTAACTGCCAAATATCCACCTACAAAATAAAGTAACATCTATCCATACAGTGGAATTTTTATTTGGATGTAAAAAGGAATGATGTAGCTATATCATGGTAAACCTTGAAAAAGTTATGATAAGGAAAAGAAGTCAGGTACAAAAGGCTACACGTTCTATGATTCCATTTACACGAACTGTCTAGTATAAGCAAATTTATACAGAGGGTAGATAAGCGTAGGGACTGAGGGGAAGAAAGAATGGAGAGTAACTGCTCATGGGTCCTGGGTTTCTTTTAGAGGTGATGAAAACACTCTGGAATTGCTGGTCTTGTGCATATACAGGAAATCATTGAAATATATCCTTTAAGCGGTCAGTTTTATACTATTATATTTTTTAAATATCTGGGAACTGGATGTGACACTAGAACACCTGGTTTTAGTCCTCACACTTAACCAGCTCACATAAGAGTCACCACTTGCCTTCCCAAATTTTGCTTCCTTACCCAGACATTTGGACAGAGGCTGAGCCAGACTCTCCTGGAGGTCCATTCCCGCTCAAAATTCTATGGGTAAGAAACAGAGTGCATCCCCCCAGAATCAGAGGCAAACTCTCTCCTTTTAAACCTTTTTGAACAATCCTCCCATTCCATCGCCCTTCTCAAAGAAATAATTCTTGCTTCTTTCTGAGTCTTTAAATAATACCTGTTTGGAACATGTAATATACTTTGTATTTGAATGGTAATTTTATTTACTCCATCCAATAACTCTCTGTACTGAGCACTACTGTTATTCTCATTTTACAAATACAGAAACTAGGGCTTGGGGAAGGTAAGTCTATTGCTTAGGTTAGCAAGAAGCAGGGCCAGGCACAAAACCTAAACTGCCAGCTCCGGAGGTCATGTGATGAACCATTCACAATGAGTTACCTTTCTCTACCAACCAATTTCTCTGTCTTGGCTCAAATCTCATGGCCTTAAACATACGCATAAGCAATTTGTTGACTGATGAACTCAACAGTATATGGACTATGCCCACTATTCTATTGTAGCAAGTGATTCTTTTCAAGTTGGCTATTTAGAAGTTAGGAAATATCCCTGAATTCTTTATCGTATGTCAAATATAAACTAAATAAAACTACTTCTTAATGAAGGTAATGCTGGCATACCTAAGTAGAATAAATAAAGACCAAATTTAAGTTAATACTCTGTAAACAGGAAAAATTAATGGCAATTTCAAATCCTTTTATCATAAGGACACTTGTACTAGACTGTTTATTGCAGCTCAATTTACAATCGCCAAAATGTGGAAACAGCTTAAATGCCCACCAACCCAGGAATGGATTAACAAGCTGTGGTATATGTATACCATGGAATACTATTCAGCCATTAAAAAAAATGGAGACTTTACATCCTTTGTATTAACCTGGATGGAAGTGGAAGACATTATTCTTAGTAAAGCATCACAAGAATGGAGAAGGATGAATCCTATGTACTCAATTTTGATATGAGGACAATTAATGACAATTAAGGTTATGGGGGGGAGCAGAAAGAGGGACGGAGGGAGGGGGTGGGGCCTTGGTGTGTGTCACACTTTATGGGGGCAAGACATGATTGCAAGAGGGACTTTACCTAACAATTGCAATCAGTGTAACCTGGCTTATTGTACCCTCAATGAATCCCCAACAATAAAAAAAAAATAAATAAATAATGGCAATTTCACCTCTTGTCAGCTGTGCTCCTTATACCATTGACCAGAGTAATTTGTTTAATTGAGTCTTCCTGTTAATTTTAGATCATTTATTATACCTAGTAAAAGGTCATGCCTTTGAATTCCTCAAGTATATTTCAATTGCATTTATTTTTTATTTCCTTGTAAAGAGACAGACAAGACAAATTTATCCAGATCATCCTGAATATAGTAAGCTTAATCTGGACTGGTAAATACCAGAACAGATCCTATTTAATAAAGTCAGTAGGGGCTACCCCCCTTTACAGACATTAATTTCTTATGCTCATGTATTCAGACTGTGCATCTGACACAGAAACAAGACCCTTAGGACTGAACTGTAGCTAATGCTTGGGGGGGGAGGAGTCTTAATGATAATTAGCAAAGTCATAAAAGGTTCAACTTAGTCTTAACATGATAACCAAAACAGTTAGCTTAAAGAGACCCTGTATTTTTCTTTTCTTTCCTTTTATTTTTGGAAATGGAGTCCCACTCTATTGTCAAGGATAGAGGGCAGTGGCATGATTACAGCTCACTACAACCTCTAATTCCCAGGTGCAAAGCATCCTACTGCCTCAGCCTGCCAAGTGGCTGTTACTACAGGTGTACACCACCAGGCCCATTATTTTTTTCTATTTTTAGTGGAAACAGGGTCTCACTCTCACTCAGGCAGTCCTTAAACTCCTGGCCTCAAGTGATCCTACAACCTTGGCCTCCCAAGGTGCTAGGATTATAGGCGTGAGCCACTATGCCCAGCCAACCCTGTAGGTTTATCTTTAGTGAAAATAAAACAAAGTAGTAAAAGCTTGCATTCTGGTGATGAAACATTAACATACCATCTAAATCTACTGGCAAAGTACACATTTTTACTAACTAGTGACAATATAAGATTTACTAAAATTTGAAGTCCTTCTGAAAGTATTTAAGTAATTTGTTGTATAAATATACCCAATCTAGAGTGTCAAATCACATTTAAAAAAATAATATCAAGTTAAAAATTCTAATACTGTGTTTTAAAGATAACATTGAAAATATTAATTTTATGTTAATTGCTTAATCTCTATTAAAAATATAACATGAATGTTTAAGAGAGAAAATTAAAAAGAAAAAAATAATCCTAGACCTGTTCATCAGATCACCATCCCAAACTCTTGAATTTCATCAAAAATTGCCATTTTAAAAGTTTTATTACTTAAATTATTGGATCTAGAATGCCTAATTATTACAAAACAAAAATATGAAACAAGTAGGAAATTATAAAACTTTAAGTTTTGAAAAATTGCTAAAATGCCTCATGGGTTAGTTAAGCAAGATTATCTAGGAATTGCAAAGACCTTAATTTATGCAAGGTCTAACAATTGTGGCTGGTATTTATCAGACTTGCAAACCTGATTTTCAGGTCTTCGAACCAGAATATTAAAAATTGAGTAAAATCTCTAGCATTTAGAGCCAGAATACTAAATATTGAGTAAAATGCATTTCAGCCCTGGAACAGGAACAATTTTGCACGAAAGGATATTCAAATCGCTCTTCATTGAGCAACCACAATGAGCCTTGAAGATTTACATGATTGAGCTGGAATTCAAAGCCAAAGACAAGAGAGAAGCATTTTTTTTCTGGGACACACAAAGAGATATCCATAATTAAACATCACACTTTCCTAGGGCAGCATGTTTTCTTATATTGACAAGCAAAATGAGGCATTTCAAATCAGACATTGCTGGCTTACAGTCATTTTTTTGCATAGCTATTGTTTTAATGTATTTCTGGCTATTAGGCATTTGTCTATTTTTGGTCGGTGAGGCATGCATTTTATAGAATTCTGGTTTTGCATAAAAAGCTGTACTTACGTTAGTGCAATTCCATTCCTACCACAGTATCTTAAGAATAATTATGGACTTATTTTGGATGGTCATATACACGTTTTATATTCAAAAGAGAGTGGCTGTAACCATAGTATAATTAGTACAATTCAAACAACTCTAGAAAAAAAACTTTCCAAAGTACCTATTTCGACTCAATCATATACTTTATTTTGCCTTACTGTCACAGCTAAATATATCACAATCATGCTAGGATTTGGAAAAATGCCAAACTAGGTTTGCTTAACATTCCATTAAAAAGGTCAGAGATTAACAATGGAGTCAGTGTTCAATAACTCTTTTGTTCTAGGTCAAAGAATGCCATATTACTTCAGCCTGATTCTCATATAAATTCTAAACTACCAAAAAGCAGCAATTCTTTTGAATTTTACCTTCTATAAGTTTCCCCTACTTTCCTACCTGTACCCTAAACAAATTAAATCTTTTTTATTTTGTTCTTATATTCTAAAGAATATGTTTAATTTAAATCAAATACCAAAGAACAATACAGTTTACTTCAAAAGTGACCATTTTATCTAAAAAGACATTTAACCTCCTGCTTTCCATTCTAAACATTATTTATGAAGATTAACTCTGCTATGTAATATTCAGGCATACTATTAAATTTCATTTTAAAGTTATTTATCAGTATCACATAAACAAGCATACAATTATTAGGATATTATTGGAATCGACCTATCCATCCATATAAAAATTATGTTCTATAAAAAAGGAAAATATCTAGTTCAAGACCTGAGCACTTGGCTGTGGAAGTCAAACTATCATCAATGGACTCTGTTTATATTCGGAAGCCTCTTTGGACCATTAAACCAAGGATACAGGATTGACAGTGATGGGAAGCCTAAGTGCAATTTCAGCTCCCCAAAATAGATAATAATTCAACTAAAAATTGATTTTTCGTATCTTTCAAAGTCACTGTAAAAAATGTCTTGATGCCTGGGTTTCTTAAATCATGCTTAACAATTTTGTTATTAGTGTTGTGTTTGTCTTTCCAGCTAAAATCGGAGACAATATGATACATATATTTTATATGTTCCTTCAAATGTACTTGTAACATACTTGTGAATGATCTTTAATGACTTTCCTTAAAGCCCCCAAATTAACAAATGATAGTTACTTAATTCAGCCAAGTTCTCTCAAATCATCTCCACCAACATAGTACAGATTAATTACACTTCAGAACTGTTTTCGGCATCCATTACAATTTGTTCTCAGTACTGACCCCAGAGTGATTTCTTCAAAATCAAAGGCTATTCAAGTCACTCCTCAGCCTACATTTCTCAATGGCTTTCCTTGCTCTTGGAATGAAGACCCAAATCTTACAACATCCCAAATAGTCTGTTCCTGGTCTCTTATCCAACCATAGTTATCATTTTCCCTCTGGATTCCAGGCCCAGCCACACCAGTGTCCCTTCCTTTATCTAGGATACGGCCAGCCTGTTCCCACTCTAAGCCTTTGCACTGCCCTTCTTTCCTTTGGGCATGCTATGCCCTGCCTTTCACAGGCCTTTAGCCAAATAATTCCTGCTCCTTCAGATCTCCACTCCGATACCATTTCCTCAGGAAAACCTTTCCAAAGTACACCCCACCTTACCTAAGACTAGGTCTAGTTTCCTTGTGAGACCCTTTCTTTCCCAGCATTCAGTGTATTTGTCAGCCCCACTTACCTGATCATTTCATCGATATTTGTCTTTCTACTAGAATTATTCACACTTCAGCATGTATCAACATCACCTGGAGTATTAAATAAATGGCCAGTGGGTCCCACCCTCTACTGATCACCATGTCAGTAGTGAGGCCCCGAACTCTGCAATTACAACTTCCCAGAGTTGCTGATGTTACTGGACTGGGAACCAACTGGAGAGCTTTAAAAGTTACCAATTCCCAGGCCCGGCTCCAGAGGTTTGATTTAACCGGGCTATGGTGGAGCCCAAGAGTTCTTATTCCAAATATTACATGCTTATACTACAAAATTTAGTGGTTTATCTAAAATTTAAATTTAACCCACTGTAATGTATTTTATTTGCTAAATCTGACAGCCCTACTTATAACAAAACAGATAGTATGCAATATACTTACGCATTTATACATGATCGTAACCTGACTCTTCATCTCTACAGCGCGTAAGAAGAGTGGGTCTGAAGATGTGGTATTTTTAGACATAAGAGAAAATTTTTTCCCTGAGGTTTAGACCTAGAAGTCGTTACCAAAACATTATAAAATCTCATCTATGACTTTTTAAATATAGGTAAATTCTCATAGTCTAAAACTATGGGACTTAATTCTCATAGTCTAAGACTTAGGAATTAAATGACTTTGAGGCTCCTTTAAGCCCTAGGGCTGTGGACCTCATCTGGGGCAAGCAGAGAGAGAAGGCAGCATCAACATAGCCAATGAGTCACCTGGGCAGAGCTACTGCTGGGACTCGACACAGAGCAGGGGGCTCTTTCATATACAAAAAAAACAGGTAAAAACCACTTATTTCCATTTATAAATTTATAAAACCATTTATAAATACAACAGGAAAAAAGACTGAACATACACCTGCCTTTGATAATACAATTCTATCCTTTTAACGTCTATGAAGTCATGTATAGTTTTCCAATTTGAGAGAAAGATCAATAATTTCATGTCTTACATAAACTGATATGTTATATTTGCATTTTTTGATGCTGTGAAAGGTTGACTTAATCCCAGCTTGGCATGTTGATAGCGTTATGAGTAAACCAGAGATTTCCAAATTGAGAAACCTCTGGGATTAATGGCTGCCACGTGGTCTTCTGCCTCTCCAATAAGTAACCTGACAGGTCTCTGATTTAAAGATAAAGACTCCAAATAAATATCTTAAACATTAAATAGCATTCTTTTATGAATACTCATAGACTTCAATCATTTTAACAACCACTGCTATCTTCTGTTTTATACAATGATTACTTGTCAAACTTGACATGTACACTTTTTATTTACTATTTATGAGAACAGATTACTGAAAGATCGCATGGGCATCAGAGCTAATTCCAGCAGCCTTGGTGAAGGAACCCAGAAATTTACGTGAACCCCACAGGACCAGAATAACAGTGGTGGCAGGTGTAGAAAGATAGAGAAAGCTCATCATGATCAAAGCTGGCTGCACATTAGCAGGACTTACTTCAATTCGCCCAGCTTCAAGCAAATACATACAAGTCACTTCAGATTATTTTCTCTGAAGTAGTCAATTTTCATTACTTTTAAAAGAGATAATTTCAAAAAATGAGACCTACAACTGCATAAAATAGCCACTACTACTGGTTTCTTTTGTCAGGGCAGCTTACCAAATCCAAAGGCACTGGAACCTGCAATGCTCTGTGAAGCCTGGACACTTGTGGACATGTACAGCCCTGTCACCAGCAAGCCGTCAAAGAAGGTGCTTGTTGAAATTGTCACTGATAGATAAGGAAAAGAAAAGAAAGAAGTGTCAATTAATACAGTCAGAACAATGCAGTAGATTTCTGAAATGTCAGACATTGTCAAAACGATCTTTGCTCATTATTAACAAATTATTTTTACACTATCCACACTTAGTATTTTTACGCCAGAATTTACCGAGGAGCAAAAGGAAGCTCAGAACTCCAGCGTCTATAATTGCCTGTCCTAAATTTAGTATCTCAGTTCAACCTTTCTGCATTCATTTACACATTTCCAGGTAGGTGGAAAATCATCTGAAAATAATACAGTATTGAAAAGATGGTTCCCCACTTCCATTACCACCCCTGAAGGCAGTCAAAGCCATGGCTGGAGTTTTGGCGCTGGGATGAAACACTTTTTTTTAAGCATTCCATGCTGTGGGAAACAATATTACACTGGCTGAAAGCGGAACAGTAAGATGTGCTGTATTTCTTATTGTGAGTCTCTATTTCACAGGTAAATTCCCTGAAGGTTTCCAACAAAAACAGACTAATTTGCATGAGGGCAGCCCTTTTCTTCTTGTGAAGGCCACTGCATGCTTTTTTTTTTTTTTTGTAGAGACAGAGTCTCACTGTACTGCCCTCAGGTAGAGTGCCGTGGTGTCACACGGCTCACAGCAACCTCTAACTCCTGGGCTTAGGTGATTCTCTTGCCTCAGCCTTCCGAGCAGCTGGGACTACAGGCGCCCGCCACAACACCCGGCTATTTTTTTGTTGCAGTTTGGCCAGGGCTGGGCCTGAATACGCCACCCTCGGCATATGGGGCCGGAGCCTACTCACTGAGCCACAGGCGCCGCCCAAGGCCACTGCATGCTTTAAGTCTTAGAACAAAGTCTACAGGAGGGGTCCAAATGGTTCCATAACCAAAAAATTGGGATGTTCCTGGGAAGAAAAGGGTCAAATTAAGTGTATCTGTATGCGACTCAGGTTTGGGTTTTTAACATTTTTCTTGCTCACCATCTTAAAAATTGATCATAATTTCCTGCTTGACATGATAAATTTTCTCCTGCATAGGTTTTATAAGGCCAATATGATGCCATTTGCAGGAAGCAGGCAGGGGGAGGTAACATTGGCCTTGTGAAAGACTTAATGAAGAAGACGGCCATGGCAATTGCAACAACAACAAAAATAAACAAATGGGACTTCATTAAACTGAAAAGCTTCTGTACAGCCAAGGAAACAACAACCAAAGCAAAGAGACAACCTACACAATGGGAAAGGATATTTGCATATTTTCAATCAGACAAAAGCTTGATAACTAGGATCTATAGAGAACTCAACTTAATCCACATGAAAAAAGCCAACAATCCCATATATCGATGGGCAAGAGACATGAATAGAAACTTCTCCAAAGAAGACAGACGAATGGCTAACAAACACATGAAAAAATGTTCATCATCTCTATATATTAGAGAAATGCAAATCAAAACCACCCTGAGATACCATCTAACCCCAGTGAGAATGGCCCACATCACAAAAATCTCAAAACTGCAGATGCTGGCGTGGATGTGGAGAGAAGGGAACACTTTTACACTGCTGGTGGGACTGCAAACTAGTACAACCTTTCTGGAAGGAAGTATGGAGAAACCTCAAAGCACTCAAGCTAGACCTCCCATTTGATCCTGCAATCCCATTACTGGGCATCTACCCAGAAGGAAAAAAAATTCTTTTATCATAAAGACACTTGTACTAGACTGTTTATTGCAGCTCAATTTACAATCGCCAAAATGTGGAGACGGCCTAAATGCCCAACAACCCAGGAATGGATTAACAAGCTGTGGTATATGTATACCATAGAATACTATGCAGCTATTAAAAAAAATGGAGACTTTACATCCTTCGTATTAACCTGGATGGAAGTGGAAGACATTATTCTTAGTAAAGCATCACAAGAATGGAGAAGCGTGAATCCTATGTACTCAATTTTGATATGAGGACACTTAATGACAATTAAGGTCATGGGGTGGGGAAGGAAAAGCAGAGAGAGGGAAAGGAGGGAGAGGGATGGGGCCTTGGTGTGTGCCACACCTTCTGGGGGCAAGACATGATTGCAAGAGGGACTTTACCTAACAAATGCAATCAGTGTAACCTGGCTTATTGTACCCTCAATGAATCCCCAACAATAAAAAAAAAAAAAAAAGGAGGATGGCCAGAGTCACATAAACTTTGAAGACAATTTTTAAATTAAACTCCAGGAAATCCATTGAACGAAGCTGAATGGTCTGGAACATTCATGTTATAAACCATAAAACAAGATACATATATAAGGTGTCTGATACCATGATACTATGTTAACCCCCAAATGGGACTGGATTTTAGAACAAATTACCTTACCATTCTTTAACAAGAAATAATAACTAATACTTTTGAGTACTGACATGTAATCCACATGTAAACCACTCCCCTGGGCACCTACCTAAGGAATTTACATGTATTATCTCATTTAACTGAAAAAAGCACAGCAGGGGTGCAATTATTTCTTCCAGCACACAAATGAGGAATTTACGGCCATTTAAGAACCTTGGCCAGCACCATTTATCATCTTAAAATGTTCTGATGTTGTTTATGTGGGTTCTCCCCTATTTTTCCCTCTGCTCAGCCCAGATCCCAAAGTGGCAAAGAGATCACTGCCAAATCCTTGTTCAATCGCTCCCTCCCCAGATTATTCACATGGAGGAAGAATATTTAAAGAAAAAGGAAAGGAAAGCATCAGGAGTTTGTATCGTGGTTATTAGAAGGAGAGCCAAAGGCTCTTGGGAGATGTCCTCTAGGATATGGCAGACAAGCCTCAGGGTAAGAAGGATGAGCCCTGGACGCTGGGCCATCATCTGCTACCTGCTGGCTGGGTGTTCTTGAGTAAACCACCTCATCTCTCTCAGTCTTGATTTCCACATCTACGGGGTAATTATCTAATTGTCTGTCGCCCACCCTGTTTTGTTGATCTCAGATTCCCACAACTGGTTCTGGGAATGCTTCCTCCCTTTGAAACATGAGTTCAAGTTAACCAAGACAGAACGTGCTTGAATTGCTTCAGTGCTCCAAGTAGGGTTTAAAATTAATTTAATTCCTATTAGATTCACCATAGTGACCATGAGACTTTAATATTGTGTCTCAGATCATCCTTCACAGCAGATCACACTCAATCTGCAGAGCCTCATCGTGGCCCCATGGAGTCCCCTCAGCTCACACCACCCCAAGCCGCTTTCAGAGACAGCAATGCTGTACTGGTGCACAGGCTTGGGGGTGTTGCCCTATTCCTTTCTGCTTTTGCTCTGGCTTCTATTTCCCAAATTCTGGGGGGGGGGGAAGGAGATTAGAGTTTCACAGGTCTGGAAGGGAGGCAAACCTGAATTTGAATCCCACCTATCTATCCACCTCTGATCAGTAGGTGACCTTGAGGGAGTCTCAGATTCTTCATTCACAGAAGGGAATAATAATACTGTGAGGTCTGTTGTAAGAACTAGCATCTCTCTCTCCTCCTTTTCCTCCTCCTTCTTTTCTTCCTTTTCCCCCCTCCCCCTTTCCTGTCCTCTCTCAGACCCAGAGCTCCTTCAATTCCTGAGACCAGGAGTCCCCACAAATTTCTGGGCATCTACCTCCCAGGGCCTAGGCACGTAGGGTTACTGAACTGCCCACATCTGAGTCCTACATCTGCCTCCACCCTCCCCACCGCCACTTCCCCTCTGACCATGGTCCTCACCAAGTCTAAGCTGTGATCTCAGTGCATCCAGAACAAGTATCTCCAGCTTGTTATTAATTTGTTTTCCCTTCCAAAGGATATTCTTTAAGTACCTGCTCAGGGTTTATTAAAAACAGAAGCCAACCACTCTTGGAGATGGGCCGAGAACAAGAACAACAGGCAGCTCTCACTCTTTCCTTGGCAGCCCCTCAGAGACTCAGCTCTTGTCCCAAATGGGTACAACCCACCCAGCAAAACAAAAGCCCTGCCAGTCTAGTGTAGCATTGTTATTTGAACTCATTGGTAGCCTGTGTGTATCCAGTGATGTTTTAATCCCTTAGAGATAGGCCTCCAGGAAGCTGCCTGGAAGGCCTGTGACTCATTTGGGTATTGAGATGACCAAGATCACTTGTCAGACATCCAGCCAAGCTGTTAACCCCTCACCAGACCCCTTCTCACCCTCTCAGTGGGCAGGCCAGACTTCTCCTGCCTCAGAGGATGAAACAAATTCTTATTTTTACTCCATCACACACCAAAAAACCTGTTTCAGATCAGTTCTCTCCTTGATATAGATTCTTGGATGCTAAAGCAGCAAGGTCTAATGAGAACAGCCCAGAAGTAAAGACTTCTGGATTTTATTCCCAACATATTAAAATATATTAAGTTGCTATGTCAGACTTGGCACGATTTTCTATCGCTTGCTTCTATTCCTAGCACTGATACAAATACCTATTACTCTGTAAGCTCATTGCTAAGTGTTTTTAAATATGTGGGAAATAATTTCTAAACATTGAATCTTAGAATAAAAATAGAATTTCTAAGAAAAATACTTATTTCTCCATTTTAAATACCTATTATCCATAAGCTGACTACTCCCAAATTTCCATCTCCAGTCCAGACCTCTTCGCAAGATGCAGACGTATGTCAAGCTGTCCCAGAGACATCTCAACCTCAACATGGCCAACATGGAATGCCCATATCACCCCTACTCCCAAACCTTCTCCTGCAGACTTCCAGTTGCTCAGGCAAAAAACCTCTGAGCCAACTGGGGGATTGCCTTTCTCATACAGGCTGCTTCCAGGGGCTCAGAGAATCCTGGTGGCTCTGCCTTTAGAGGCTGTCCAGAATGTGACCCCTTGCCTGGTCGGAGGGACTAGCCTCACACCCGCGGATTATTTATTTCTTTAGACATCAATCTGGTCTGCCCAGTCCTATCCTCAGCTCTCTAATATATTTTCAGTGTGAGTCAGAGGGAAGCTTTTGAAACAATCATGTCACTTCTCTCTTTACAATTTCCAGTGGCTCTTCAAATGCTCAGAGTCTCCACAGTGGCCTTGTGGTCCTGCATGACCTGCCTCTGCTCCCTCTCTATTCTCGCCGCCTCCTGCTCTCCTCCTGGCCCACTCCACTGTAGCACGCTGGTCTGTTTGCTATTGCGCAGATACATCAGGCCTTTGCCCCAGCCATTTCCTCTGCCTTGGACTCTCTTCTTCCAGATACTGAAGGGGTCCTCACCTCCTTCATGTTTCAGCTCACACGTCACCCTCTTCATGATGCCTGCCTTGACTACACTATTTAAATTTGCAGACAGACCCTGCACACTGGCTCCCACTGTCCCCACATTCCCAGTCCCCCTTGCTTGACTCTATTTCCCCTCCTTTTAGAATTATCACCTTCTAACACATTGTACTGATATATCTACATACAATATTTTTGTTTATTGTCAGTCTCATTCTATAGAATGTAATCTCCATCAAGGCAGGTATCTTGAGTATTCTATTCAATGTCTTGAAAGATTCCTGGCACATTTAAGTGATCAATAAACATTTAGTGAGCTGTTAAAAACTCATTCATTCAAAAGTAGTACGAGGCTGTCTTATCTTCAACTTATTTCCAGAGAATATTATGAATCCTAGACTTTATGTGTCAGATGAATCCTGCATGGAAAAGCCACACCGAATAAAAGGAAGGCAGAGAAAAGTTGGCTATTTAAATATGTAAAATGTTTTCTAGAGCACAAGACAGATCAATGCAGAGAGAAACTGACCAAGGGACCAGCTAAAGGCACTTAGGAAAAAAGCTTAAGTACCCCTAAGTTCTCACATGCTGTGTGTTTACAAAAGCCATGCAAAGCGAGTTTCCTTATATGAAACAAAGTGATTATAACCCATCTCTCTGCATGCTAGAGTTGGAAATTTAAACTATTTTTTAGGAAAAACAATGTTTCCCTTTGGAAACATGCTACTCTTTTGACTGTATGGAATAAGCATTCTTTTCCTCCTTGAGACAGAAGCACAATAGATACGTGAACTGGCAACTAGTCTCTTTATTTTAGAAAGAGGAAGCCCTGCCCAGACTTGCATGCAACTTAAGACATAGCTTTCTGATCACAAGGCTCTTTTATTCAAGAAAACGGGTCCAATTTCTGTGTTTAAAGAACACCAGACACAGTTCGCACTTCCCTGTTAGCACACAGGACATTTCAGGATGTCCCCGCTGTTCTTATTGACCAGAGCCCTGGCCGTGAGTAGCAGTCTACAGGAGCTCACTGAGACTCTACACCAAGGCACTCTGACTCTGAAACTGCATCAGGAACACCCTTCTTTTATCTCTACTTACAGCCCCTGGCTAATCTGTCAGAGTAAACAAGCATGGACAGTGTCAGGCGGCGCTCTCTGGCTGCTGTGTCCCCACGCCCCAGCTGTTGTGACCTGCATAGCCCCGCGTGATTCACCCCTGCAGGCTGGCTTCCTGTAGGGCCTCTCCCCACATCTTGCCCTCTAGTGTCTTCCCAGTTCCCTTTCATCAAAGTGCACTTGACTCCCACGGTGCACAAGCTCTTGTCCTTCCTGTGTGCCCTGCCTTGACTTCCTTTCCTCCAGTTTCACTGGACTCACCCTTCAAGCACTACTTTAGTTTTTCTAGTCTACTCATCACTCCTGTCTACAACCTGCTGCCATCTGGGCAACTGGCATAATCTTGAAAGCAGAAGAGTAATTTATGATAAATTAAAGGAAAAGCTTAAAACCAATATGCCTCATGAGAAAAAAGTTGAGATTCATGTTTGTGAATATTAAATTACAAGAGAACCTCTGTAAGATGACCACCCAAGGGACTGTGACAAACTGGTCAACATACAGAGGTGGTCAGCATAAGGAACCAGGTCTACTGTACTGATACGTACATGTGCTGCACGTCCAATCTATGAAAATTAGGTCAACTTAAAGAGTTGGTCAATGTAAGGAAGTGATCAACTATGGAGGGCCTATTGTGTTAATATGTGCATGAACTAGAAGGTAAACTTAAAACGTTCATGGTGCCTACAATAGTTAGCCTACTGATGAGGCTCATTAGCTAAAGTCAGAAAACTGTTATCTACTATTTTAAATGAACTATCCATGAATCGTAAGATTATATGTATGTGTGTAGATCTAAATATACTCATTTGTAGAACGTAAAATACACAGTCCTAATTCCCACTACAGATATTCTTGTAATTTTCTGATACTCTGATTAAAAATGTTATATAGTACCAACTACATAGTTTAAATTTTTCTATAGCTCCTGCCATTTTAAAATGTTTCCTATAAAAATATTTATGAAGTATCTTTGCATAAGTTGAAGTTAGAGTTAAAAGATACAAATTTGAGTACATTAAGATAGGAAAAATTTTCACAAAATGTTTACATTTGAACTACCTTTAAGATAAACAGTTGTTGGGCTGCATGTGTCTAACTGATATCTAACTAAGCTCAGTTAATTAAGCAAACCCTTCATGTTTTTTCCACGATCATCAGCCAAATGCTCTACTTAATGTTAAGATGGGGAACAAATAGTATTTACCAAGTGTCAATTCACTTTTTTTAAATTTTTTTTTATTAAATCATAGCTGTGTACATTAATATGATCATGGGGCATCATTCAATTCACTTTTAAAGGAGTTTATTGAAGAATTATTATAGGAATAATTGCCAAATCTAGGTGTAGGTATACAGATGTTTGTGGTACTTGTATTTTAACTCTCATTTTACAAAAATTTTATATTAAAAAGTTTGGGGGAAGAAATTTATCATAAATGCACTAAAGCAAACTAGCCCAAACAATAAAACATACTAGAAGGTACATAACACATTCAGACTTCAAGAACTGAGCAAGGCGCATGACTGGTTGATTGACAGACACCTTCTGTAAGAGCCAGAGAACCATGTAAGCACCGGAATTTGGGTTTTACTAACTAGAAGTTAAAAAGAGACATTTATAACTAGTCCCCCCTTGACAACAATGTTTATAAACTCTGACAGTCTGTCAATTCCAGCTATTTTATACAAATTAAAATGCATCACCCCTGTGGGATAGGAACCATGAGCTATTCATTTCCAATACCAAAGTTTTATTTATGTAAAATCATCAAACAATTTTAAATAGCTGAACACTTACTTATACAATCCATTCTCCCCCCGATCTGTTTCTCTTCATGGATTTATACATTTTCATGGTAAAATTTGTAAAATTCTTTTCCAGGGTACTTTTTCCCCCTTGGAGTCAATTTTTATATTTCATAGTTTTGCATCAAAATATAGTAAACAGAACTAATAACTTTAATTATATGGGAAAAACATAAGTATTATAGATTGCAAATAGTATTTCCAAATTGCCGGTACATTTTTAGGGGGGCAAATAAGGCATGTATATTATTACCTATAATCAGGAAGGCAATGTGTCCTACCAGATCACCATTCCCTTGTTCAGTAAACATCTCTAACTTTCACAGATTA